>NC_052480.1:16386262-16586036 GCF_009730915.1 Dioscorea cayenensis subsp. rotundata | reverse complement strand
AAGAAGAAATGTTTTAAGGGAAAATTTTCGGGCTGCTACAGTACCAGGCCTCTATCAAACCAGGCTTCTACAGGAACAAGTTGCTACAGAACCGGTTTGCTACAGGATCAGACTGCTACAGTTTTGGGCTGAAAATCTATAGCAATGGCCTAAAGCAATCTATAGTAAACCCTGGTTATAACAGTTTTACTATGGACTACTTGTTTTTACTTTTGATTTTACGATTGATTGTATTTTGCTCCATGGAGAGCTAAACCCCCTAGTGGGTACTAGGATTTGTGAACCCTAGGATGTATTTGTTTCATTAAACCTTTTATTATGCTTTCCTTAATTGATGTTTTAATTGAGTTCCAATCTTGAATGTTTGATTGATTGAATACTCCCTTAGAGTGACACTAGGGTTGAGAGTTCACATTGGTAACCCTTGTGAGTGTGTGACACACCACGAGAGTTAGACAAAGCTAGATTGGAGAAGGTCCCCTCATCAAGGTTGCATGAAGCTCTAGGGACTCCAATTGATAAACCCTATTCCTATATGTAGATCTAACCCCATGGTCCAGGTGAAAGACCCCTGGTCACAAGTAAGCCCCAGATACTAAGGATTACTTCAAAGCTTCACTCTATTGCTCGTGCAACAATCCCCAATGGAGTTTGTCTCTTAGCACTTCACTCTATTGTGACCGCAAAGAACTCTAGGAACATGGAGATAGGATAAATCACATCAGAGGGGAAAGGGGACGCTCCGCTACCTCTCGACTCACCCTCTCAACACTCTCTAGCATTGTCTAGCTCTCATGGTGTGTCACTCATCCATAGAGACTACCAAAATGAACTCTCAACCCTAGTGTCATTCTAATGGAAAACCAACTCAACAAGTATTCAATATTGGATCTCAATTAAAGACATCAATTAAAGAAAATATAATAAAAGGTCAATGAAACAATAACATCCTAGGGTTTATAAGTCCAAGTACCCTCTAAGGGTTTAGCTCTCCATGGAGCACAATACAATCAATAATGAAATCAAAAGTAAAGATATGCAATCCATGAATAAAACCCCCTCGGTAGTCGTATTGATGGTCTTATAGAGTGGCCGCATCTTCTCCAAAGGTCCCCTCGTCAAGCCTATGGGACACCTCGGCGGATCGGTGCTAACGAAAGCTCCCCCAATAACTTTCTTCCGAATGAATGCGATGTCAAAGGCCGTCAAACCTCTCCAAAAACCTAGCCAAAGCCTATCTAAACCCTAGCCGCGGGCGCCTCCAAAGATTTGAGAAAGATGGGGAAAAGATGCCAAGCAGGAAAAATCGGTACAAGTCGAGGCTTTCAATAGGGCTGGAATCGAGATTCCACAGGGGTGTGTGGAATTTTCACACGCCCGTGTGAATTTGCAGTACTTGGTTTTCTAACGGCCTGTGAACAGTAAATTGCTATAGTACCTGCTAGAGTACTCCACCAAAAACACTCCCGAATCCACACTTTTCATCAAGGAAAAATAATTCATCATTGTGTCTTCACATTTGTGTCTTCGCATTTGTTCAATCCAAGATTTCATCAACACAATGCATTCACAATCTACTTTGGCTTCTTTCTTTCATTCTTAATTCCACAACCCTGCATGCATGAAAGTAACACAAATACACATATATCAGTGCTAAAATCGGATAAAGGTAATGCTCATTGTAAGCAAAGAATACTTCTTATTACTAATACACAAGCATTTATCAAACTCCCCCACACTTAAGCTTTTGTTTGTCCACAAGCAAAATTAAACATTAAAGCATAGAAGAAGGAAATATTGAAAGTGCTTGGTCTTATGATCACCAAAGCATGCAAGGAGAGCATTCTACAAGTAAAGGAAATTTCAACACTAAATAAGAAAAAAAATCAATTCTCTAGCTAAAAACACGAATCAAAAAGGACAACAAACCCAAAATTGTGTAAGTGTGTGTAAACTCAGTCAAGTCAACCCAAAGTATACTTATCTATAAATTAAAACAAAACAAAGAGATAGTAATAGCTTTACACATCCTCTAAGGTAGACCTTTCCGAAGCGCCGCTATGGTGCCATTCACACTTTCGAGGTGGTAGCTCTTTCCACTGGGGTGGCAGCTTTCCACTCATCCCATGAGAGAGCTCTTTATTAGGGCATAACTAGTATCCGACATATGAGAGTAGCTTCATACTTCATAGGCGGTAGATCTTTCCACCACCAATGCATAACCAACAAGAAAATATTTTTCTTTTTTCTTTTTTTCATTATTTTCAGCAAAATTAAACACAATAAATAGAACTAATTAGTCCCTTAAACATCAAACTTGAGTTTCAAAAAGAGTTTAATGAACGAGTAGTGCACAAAGTGTCAATCGGGCAAAAATTCCGAAAAATCCAAGTAAAAACTAGAGCATGAAAACATTTAATGTTTAAAATTCTGTTAAACTCAAGAATACAATCATTGCAACTAAGGTGAACCACAATCGGCTATGTGAGCATGTATGTTCAGTCAAAATATGTAAAGGACATGTGTAATGTGAACTCCCCCCACACTTAAGATGTATATTGCCCTCAATGTACGCATGCAAGCACAATAAAAATATAACACTCAAAATCATGTGTGGAAGTGGGCAATTGATAAGTTCTTGTGTATTAAAAATATGAAATGTTCTTTTCTTATGATGAGCATTACTTTTATCAGATATTATTGCTAATGCATGTGTTTTTGTGTTCTCTTACGTATATAGGGTTGTGGAGCCAAATAGAGAAGAAAGGAGCCAAAGTGGATTGTGATTGCATTAAGTTGATGGAATCTTGAAATGAACACATGAGAAGACACAAGTTGTGATCGAAAGCATATAAGTGTGTGCCAACCTTCATTATGCTCAATGGAATATGTAAATTGGAGAGCCACAAAGGCAGTCACACTCATGTGTTCCCACTTGTGCAAAGCTAACAAGATCCCCATCAAATGTGCTTTTACTTGAAGAAGTAACACAATCTATGGCATAGACGTGTGCCCGTTTATGTTGCCTCAATGAAAAGTGTGGATTCGGTGAGGTGTGCCCTAGGCTTGACGAGGGGACCTATGGAGAAGACGTGGCCACTCCACGAGCCCATCCATATGACTACCGAGGGGGTTTTATACATGGATTGCATATCTTTACTATTGATTTCATTTTTGATTGTATTGTGCTCCGTGGAGAGCTAAACCCTTAGAGGGTACTTGGACTTGTAAACCCTAGGATGCTATTGTTTCATGGACCATTTATTATGGTTTCTTTAATTGACGTCTTTAATTGAGTTCAAATCTTGAATGCTTGCTGAGTTGATTTTCTCTTAGAGGGACATTAGGGTCGAGAAACAATCTTCGTAGCCTTTGTGGATGAGTGACACACCATGAGGGTCAAACAATGCTAGATTGGAGAGGATTAAGAGGGTGAGTCGAGAGGTAGAGGAGCATCGCCTTTCTCCTTCGGTGTGATTTATCCTACCTCAATATTGCCAAGAGTTCTTTGTGGTCACAATAGAGTGAGGTGCTAAGAGACAAACTCTGCTGGGGCTTAGTTGCACGAGCAACAAAGTGAAGCGTTGAAGTAATCCTTAGTACTAGGGCTTAATTGTGACAAGGGGTATTTCACCTCGACCAAAGGGTTAGATCTACATATAGGAATAGGATTTATCACTTGGAATCCCTAAAGCTTTATGCAACCCTGCACAGTGTGAGGCGTCGAGACTGAGTGATTTCTCCACTATGGTATAATGTAGGGTTAGTCACGGTTGACCTTAGGTATGGGACTATGTGTTTTAGTATTTCTATGACTCATTAAGCATCATTTAGGAGATATAATGATTGGTCTAGCACTTGAGGAACTAGCCATTGCGTGAGCAATGTCTGGGTACCCCACTAGTTTTGTTGATTTCCACTCCTACCATTTATTTGTGTTTTCCTTTTCCTTTTCTTATTTCTATTTGCATTAATTCTTATTCACAACACTATTGATTCATCTTTGCCTTACTTAAATAGCAATCTTGGTGTTTCGAATCCCTATTCCTTGTGGATATAATAACCCAGTCACTTAGGATTTATTACTTCGACAAACCCGTGGACTTGCGGGTCACATACAAGGTATATATCAGCAATTAAAAAGATACTCCCCTGAACTCCTAGTGCTCCATGGGAGTTGAAATCCAACTGGTTGTGGAGCATACATGGCCATGTGTAAAACAAATTGACCTTGTCTATGACTAGTCCTCTATTTCCATACTGACAAGACCATCTGCACGCATACATAAGGATGTTCAGTGAAGCTCAACAAAACAAAAACAACTCGAGTATATAAAGGTAAAGCAATGAAATACAACTCCAGACAAACCTAAAGGATAAACTCAAAAGGGGGATCCATTCTGAGTGTACAAGTCCAAAATATAATGTAAAAGTAAATTACGAGAAATAAAAGCAAAGAAAAACTAAAGATGACTCAAGCATCTGTGCCATCGGCGGTTGGCTCTACTGCTACTGGTGCTAAGTCAAATGGTGCCGGTGGATCTGGTGATGGTGATGCTGGCGGAACCTGAGATGTACTGGGTCTCATGATGAATGGTAAGGGTGTCGAGACGTGCCATCACCTCGGCGTGGTGCATGACCTGTGTCACATGAACCTCCATGATCTCGGTCTGTAGCACCCTTATAGCACTCCCGAGCCTCTCAAAATGATCATAGGCTCGAGATGGAGAGAACATATGTATTAGAGGCGGCTCCTGTGCTGTAGATGGTGTGTCTGTCTCCATCAACTCTGGCTGCTGCTCTAGAGCATGCTGAGACCCCTCTGCCGCGTCACCTCCATCCTCAGTTATCTCTGGGCAGGCGTAATCAAAACATACACTACAGTAAATTGCTACAGTTATTAGCCATAGTGCCTACTAGATTTCTTTGCCAAAAACACTCCCGAATCCACACTTTTCATCGAGACAACATAAACGGGCACACGTGTATGCCATAGATCTTGTCGCTTCTTCAATACAAGGCCTCATTGGTGAAGATCTTGCTATCATTGCATAAGTTAGAATACGTAAATGTGACTACCTTTATGCCCCTCCAAACTATTATAATCGGTTGAATGTGTGGAGGTTGGCACACATTCATGTATCTTTGAGCCCAACTTGTGTCTTCGCATTTGTTCATTCCAAGATTTTATCAACACAATCCATTCACGATTTACTTTGGCTTCTTTCTTTTCATTCTTGACTCCACAACCCTGCATGCACGAAAGTAACACAAATGCACATATATTAGCGCTAAAATATGACAAAGGTAATGCTCATCGTAAGAAAAGAATACTTCGTATTACTAATACACAAGCACTTATCAAAACCCTAGTTGAATTCTATCAAATAACCCTAAATCGATCCTAGGGTTGATTCAAAACTTGATTTTCTTAGGTTACCAATAAATTCCTAATGTCTTGGGCTTCAATTTGGACAAATAAATACAAGAAAAGACAAAAAAAACTTTGTTCTAAAGTAACCTTGGGATTGCTACAGTACCCATAAATTCCTACCATAAAATTGGCCCTTAAACAATGGTTTCTTGCTTATTTACATCACCAAATCATGAATTTTCTTGACAAGCATCCACACAAAAGAATTACAAGATCATCGGCTTCGATTTAAGCCCAAAATCAACCCAAACTAGGGTGTATTCATTGGTTTTCAAAGAATTCAAAAAAAAGGAAAATATGAAAGAAAAACTTGGATCAAAGCCCTACCACACTCAAGAAGATGAGAGGATGAAAATGGATGCTTTGATTTGAAGGAAATAGTCATCAGAAAAAAATTTATGATTTAGGTGTGCTTGGTAGAAAAGAAGAAAGATAGAAGGAAAGAAGATGGGAAGGAGAAAGAGTTTAAATGAAAATCGGGCTGCTACAGTATTGGACTGCTATAGTTAGTAACGCATGAATGTAACGATGGGTGGGGTTGGTCATCTTAGAAGCCTTCCTCTTCCTAGAGCTGCCGATCATGGCCCAATACCTTTCTGGTGAAGTGTGAGACAGAAAATCAATGGGTAAGAAATGAAAGTCTGGTGATTGAGTGTCAGCATCAGTGTAGAGCCCCAAGTAAACACCCATGTCAATGTGATCAGTCTTGTACCTCTTCTAGAAAGCTTGAAATGATAGTGAGCTTGTTTGTCGGACAAAGTTGCAGTGCCTAACCACTTCGATTATGCTTAAGACTTCTAAAGTGAGCCCGTGGTAGGTAGGTTCCTTGATGTCAAACATCTTGTCTCAACCATCATCTGATATGTGTTCTAAGATCACTTCATCCAAGCCCAATGCCCTCAAGACATCCAAATCTATGTAATGGATTATGCCAACAACGTGTATCTTGTCTTGTGCTTGTCATTCATGAAGAGTGCTTCAACAATAGGAATTGCATCGTCCCTCCGCGCTCGCTTGCAGGCCATACCCTTTAATGTATTAATGGCCTTGATGGAAAGTTTCAACGTCTTGATGGAATCTACTTTGAAGCTAGGGTCTTCAATGGATTCCTTGATGCTATAATGGAAGAAATGCCTCCTAAGCCATAAAAATCTCCTCTCTAAACCCTAGCCACCTCACATTACAAGAATCACTCAAATGATATCAAAAGAATAGGCAAAATGGCTATTTATAAAATGATATTGGGGTTGTCACGTGCCTCCACGTGCCCATGTGGGCTACAGAATTGGCCACACTACCGGTTGTAAATTTCACCCGGTCACATGAACATTGGTTTACTATAGTACTGCTACAATGATTTGTTGCATTGCTTTGCTACAGTACTATCCATAAACAAGGCTCAAACACTCTTCTCTTGAGGCCACATGGATGGGCACACATCTGCGTGATAGGGTATGAGGCTTCTCGTCATCATATCATCATTGGCAAGGTTTTTGAATTCTTTACACAAATCGGGACATGGGAGTGTGACTACCTTTGTGCCCGTCTAACTCACAATTTAGCTTGAATTCTCTTAAAGTTTGCCTACACCCATGTCTATGTGCTTCTCTTATGTCTTGATCCTTATATTGTACAAAAACTCCCAATAATTACCTTCATAACCTATCTTTGCTTCCTTTTCTTCTCTCAAGGCCTTGACAACCTATTTGTACAAAGGAATACCAAATACAATTTAGGAGACATAAAACATGATAAAAATGATGCTCAATCTATGTAAAACATATAAAGAAATATGTTTACTCAAGCACTTATCAATGCGGATTGTGCTATTCCTCTTGATATCTCTCCTTCATTCCCTTCCACACTCATTCTATACTTGTTAACGAGCCTTTTTGCGCCATTTCACTATCATTCACTATGGATCACTCCCATCATATCTTTTCGAGCTGTATTTTACTTTTCTTCCATTAGTGAGTCTTCACAAATTTATTCTCACATTTTTATAGTTTTTGTTCCATTTTATGGATGATCCATAGAATAGTTTGGAACTTGGATTTGTAGTTTTCATCTAGAAAATGTGATAATTGAACTTATGGCTAGAGAAATATGGGCATCCAAGGATTTACAAAGCCCCAGCTAATAATACATGGGTGTGTTCATGCCAATGTAGTTCTCGGTTTGGACAACTTTAGAAGAAAAATTATAGTACATCGCCCTAACTCGAGATTCACAGACGTGTTCTTGTGAGTGTAACTCCTAAGTTAGATAACTTTTCATTGCACACTGGAGGCACATGACCACAATTCGATATACACGGCCATGTACTTCCCTGTGCAATTCTTTGTTTCGGTTATTTGCTTATGAAAATTGGAGATACACGGTCATGCACCAGGCCATGTAGTTCACTATTTCTTCATTTTTTGTATTTTTGTTGTGAATTCTAACTCAACCATTATTGTGTAGGAAATGGTGAACACAAAAGAAGATGCATAGGCCATGAAGCAAGAAGGGAGTCTTCCTCAGTAGTGTTGCCACCTCCTCAGTAGTTTAGTGTACTAGCTCACCATGTGCAGTATACCTAACTCTCAACTAAAGTTTAGGGAAACATGAACTATCGAGTGAGTGACATTAGAGTTGGTTGGACTAGCACATGATGCGAATAAGCTGCTATGCGATAGTCCATGGGAGCGGTTTTTCGCAATCGATGAGATGCTTACAGAGAACTTATATTTGAGGTGCTCTCCACCTTCCTTGTACTAAAGATACAGCCAAGCTCGAGCTGACGAGATAAGATTGAGTTGAAGCTATAGGGGAAAAATAATTCAGATGTCTGCCATAGACTTCTCCCTCCACATGGGATTGTATGACTGGGCGTTCACCCAAACCCTGATATATGAGGCACTAGTGATGTATCTACCCCTGGACATTCCTTAGCAGACTATAAGGTGCCAGATTAGTAGAGACCTCCACTACTACCCGACACGGTCAAAGGCATTGATACTTTAGTCTCCAACTTTAAGGTACATCCATGCCTTACTCTACAGGATGCTTACCAGGAGATGGGACTCGACAAGTGTTGTGAGCATAGTAGATTTTATTTATCTTTGTGCAATGACCGAGCACATATTTTCACACTTAGGGTATGTGACAGGCATCTAAGGTTTGTGAAAATATGAAAATAATAATACAATTGGTCCATGAATACCGCAAGTGTAGTTATCTTAATTATTATTTATGGTAGGTGTTGAGTGTGACAATCGTGTTCTAGAATTAGACCGAGGGAAATCAAAGGCCTACTAGTCCCAATCTCTTAGTAACTATGTCTAAATAATTAACAAATTATGGTGGAATCTCTTCCTACCCTAGTCTGCTATGTTTGCCTTGAGTACGACAATTCCTCTAGAAGGGATAAATCAAACCATAAGCTTAAGAAGCAACTGATCCCTAATCCAGAGATCTAGTAATACCTAACCTCTTAGAGCATGCATAGATCTAACAGTGCATGGTCTCCTAATGTGGGGCATATCTTCCTCATCCACTTTAACAAGAATATCATTCAAGAAAACATGCAATAATTCACAAAAGACTACAAAGATTTATTAAATTATCAATCAAAGATTTATGAACAATAATCAAAGTACCTAGACATACAATTCCCATTGAATTAGGTTCTTATGGATAAAAAAATAATCAATTAAAGCAATAAAGAAACACAAAACCAAAGAATAAGTATGCGTTTAAAGAATTCCTAAACTAACTCCCTACAATAGGTCCGCCAAGGTTGAGGGTGAGAGATTCCCAAGATTGACAAGATGACACCAAACGCCTTCGCACGCCCTCCTCAACTAACTCGCTATAGTATGACTGCCCTTGTGCCCCTCCAAATAGTTGTACTAACTCAAATACGAGGAGGTTGGCACACACTCTAGCATCTCACACCCGACCTATGTCTTTGTGTTTGAACCTTCGCAAGATTTCCTCCAAAATCGGTGCATTATGATCCACATTGGCTTCTTTGCTTCATAATCGGCCTCACAACCCTACCTGCATAAAAGTAATATAAAAACACACATATTAGTGTAAAAACCCCAGAAAGGTAATGCTTAACATAAGGAAAGAATGCTTTGCATTCATATCACACAACACTTATCAAACTCCCCCACACTTAAGCTTTTGCTTGTCCTCAAGCAAAAATTAAACATTTTGTGCATAGATGAAGGAAATATTGAAACTGCTTGGCCTTAGGTTCACCAAAGTATACAAAGAGAGCATTCTACAAGTAAGGAAAATTTCAACACTAAACATGAAAAATCGAAGCTCTAGCTAAAAACTTGAATAAAAAAGGACAACAAATCCGAAATCGTGAAAGTGTGTTGACTCACTCAAGTCAACCCAAAGTATACTCCTCAAGGCTCTAAGTATAAGGGGCTTATTTATCTACAACAAGAAAGCAACACCAATTTCAAAGACGGTAGTAGCTTCACGCATTCTCTAAGGTAGCTCTTTCCCAAGCGGCCGCTAAGGTGGCTTTCACATTTTCGAGGTGGTAGCTCTTTCTACCGGAGTGGTAGCTTTCACTCATCCTATGAGATAGTTGTTTCTCTCATTAGGGCATAACTAGTATCCAACTTATGAGAGTAGCTTCATACTTCATAAGTGGTAGCTCTTTCCACCCAAAATACAAAATAAACAAGAAAACTATTTTGTTCCTTCTTTTCATTTTCATTTTTTTTTAACACAACAAACAACTATAACTAGTCCCTTTAACGTCGAACATGAGTTTCCAAAAGAGTTTAAAGAGTGAGTAGTGTAACGACTGTAAATGGGGAAAAAAATCCTAGAAATTCAAATAAAACTAGAGCATGAAGACATTCAATGTTGAAAATTCTTCTAAACTCAAGAATGCAATCAATGCAACTAAGGTGAACCGCCATCGGCTATGTGAGCATGTATATTAGTCAAGAACAATAGAAAAGATGTGTGCACTATGAAACTCCCACCCACACATAAGTTGTACATTGTCCCCAATGTACACATGCAAGCTCACTAATAATGTATATCAATCAAGAATATATGTGGGAGAAGCAATCAAAACAACACTACCCTGATTCCTAGTGTCGCGTTTGATGAAGCTAACTCCTTGGGAGTAGTGTTCCAACGGGTTGTGAAGCTCACACGGCCAAGTGCCGAAGCACTTTGGCCATGCCCATGACAAAGTCTCAATTTCCAAGATGACAAGACCATCTGCACGCACACACGAGGGGGTTCAGTGAAGCCCAATAAAAACAAAATAACTCGAGTATATAAAAGATAAAACAATGAATACAACTCGAGATGCAAAATGAAAATAAACTCAGAAGGAGAGTCCTTTCTGAGTGAATAAGTCCAAAATAAAGTGCACAAAAGTAAATAAAATGGAAATAAAATCAAATGTCGATGTCGCGCTCTGGGTCCTCTGCTGCGGCTGGTGGTGAGGAAGTACATGGTGGGTCCACCTGTGCTTGTATAGGTGATGAGGAAAATGCTGGAGGAGCTGAGGGAGCCTGAGGAGTCCTCGATTGCGAGATAAATGATGAGGCAATGTCTCACTTTAAGATCTGCTGTAATGCATAGAAACGTGCCATGAACTCTGTGTACTGAGCAGCATGCGCAACCCTGATCTCAACGACCTCTGTCCGTACCATCTCTAAAGCACTCTCGAGCTTCCCAAACTGATCATGGGCTCGAGATGGTGAAAACAAACGTACGGTGGGTGCGTCCTCCGCCACTGGAGGTGCCTCCGTCTCCATCGGTACAGACTGAGGCTCGGGGGCAAGCTGAGATGCCCGGCCTTATCACCTTCATCCTCAAATTGTATGTTCAGCACATAAACACCATCTGGATATTTACTGACTAAACCCATGAGCCTCATCGTCTCTAACCCAAGTGGTGCTGGTATTATCGTCTTTTTGGTCCCCCTGATTGTGTCTCGTAGACCGATCCCCAAGATGAGTCTAGTAATGTATGGACCCAAGAAAATGACACCTAGCCGGGGATACTGTCCTTGATGCTTCAAATACTCCGCTAAAATGTGTCCATCTCGCACGGGCGTGCGGAAATTACCCACGCCCGTACGGTTTTCACAAGGTCACCCACAGGGGCGAGTCCACGCTCTTGTGTGCTCTCGGGATGAATCGCCAAACTCTGCAGGAAATCCCACGCCCGTGCGGAAATTACATACGGGCGTGTGATATACGCTTGGTCGTTCATAGGGGCCTCCCCACGCCCTTGTGCCTTCTCTGGATGGGCTCGTAATGCAGATCCATGGGCGTGCAAAAATTCCACACGCCCGTGCGTTTTCCTGGATGCGTTAGAAAAAAACCTGCAGGCTCTGCAAAAATTTCCTGACCATGTTTACACACTCAGATCCTGCCCTATTGTGCATGTTTTACCGATGAAAACATGAAATAAAGCTCAAACGACCCAACTTCGCCAAATCCACATGAAAACACGATGAATCCTCAAAACCTAAAATAAAATCGCAGCACAAGCATCTAAAAATCAAGACACCAACACTCAACAATTTATTCAAGCAAACACTACATTATTCGACTAAGAAAAATAGTACACACTTGGGTTGCCTCCCAAGAAATGCTTGTTTAATGTCACTAAGCTTGACGTACCTTGTCTTACCTCACGGGGGTTTATGAAGAAAAAATACTTCCCTGTCGTCAGTACAAATCTCTCCACCATAGTATGGTTTCAACCTCTGTCCATTCACCTTAAATGTGCCCTTCTCCGGATGGGTAATATCAATAGCTCCATGAGTTGAAACTTCGGTTACAGTATAAGGACCAGACCACCTTGACTTGAGTTTCCCCAGAAATAGCCATAGACGATAGTTGAATAGCAATACCTGATCGCCTGCTTTGAAGTCCTTTGGAATCTTAATATTCTTGTCATGTCACTTCCGAATTCTCTCCTTATATATCCTTGCATTCTCATATGCCTTCATCCTCCATTCGTCTAACACGTTGAGATATAATATTCATTGCTCTCCAGATTTACACAAAGTCGAAATTCATCACTTTAATTGCCCAATTTGCTTTGTGCTCTAATTCCACCGACAAATGACAAGATTTTCCATACACTAAATTATAAGGAGTGGTCCATATTGGGGTTTTGTATGTTGTTCTATGAGCCCAAAGTGTGTCATCTAACCTTTCGGACCAATCTCATTTTCCTTGTTCCACGGATTTGGTTAAGATTCTCTTAAGCTCTCTGTTTGTGACTTCCACTTGCCCACTCGTTTCCGGATGGTAGGGTGTAGCAAGACGATGATGTACTCCATAACGCTTTAGCACTTTCGCCAACTGTGTGTTACAAAAATGAGTCCCCCGATCGCTAATGATGATTCTTGGAGTTCCAAATCGAGTAAATAACCTCTTCAAAAACTTCACCCCAGTTCTTGCATCATTAGTTGGAAGAGCCTGGGCCTCCACTAATTTGGAAACATAATCAACTGCTACTAGAATGTATTGATTGCCATTTGACTTTAGAAATGGTCCAATGAAATCAATTCCCCATACATCAAACGCCTCGCAGAATTGCATAGGATTCTGAGGCATCTCATCTCTTCGCGATAGGTTTCCATCCCTTTGATAACTATCACATCATAAAACGAACTGATGAACATCTTGGAATAAGGTTGACCAATAAAACCCAGCGACTAAAACTTTCTCTGCAGTTCGACTTTAGGTATAATGCCCCCCCCCCCACTTGGCCTGAATGACAATGCGCAATGATGCTCCAACATTCCTCCCTAGAAACGCACCTTCGCACCACCTGATCCGCACAAATAAGGAACAGGTAAGGATCTTCCCAAAAGTAGTTCTTTAGGTCACTGAAAAACTTCTTCTTCTATTGAAAGCTTAAGCCCTGCTTCAATACCCTTCCTAATAGATAATTCGTAAAATCTGCGAACCATGGGGTGTCCTTTAATTCTGATTTCTGTACCGCATACAGATGCTCTTCAGGGAAGAAATCATTAATTTCCTTGCTTGCCGGTTCTTGCCCCTCACAAACTTCTAATCTCGAAAGATGATCAGCGACCACATTCTTTGTTCCCTTTTTATCTTTTATTTACATATCAAACTCTTGCAACAATAAGATCTAACATATCAATCTCGACTTTGCATCTACTTTGTTCATGAGATATCGGAGTGCCGAATGATCTGTGAATACTGTGACACTAGATAGGTTGAGGTATGGTCTGAATTTATCAAAGGCAAACACTACTGCTAACAATTCCTTTCAGTAGTGGTGTAATTCTCTTGTGCACTCGTGAGAGTCTTGCTAGCAGAATAGATCGGTCGAAATTGCTTTTCTCTCTTCTACCCCAAGACCGCTCCCACTGCATAATCACTAACATCACACATTACTTCGAAAGGATCATTCCACTTTGGTGTTGTCAGGATTGGTGCTTGCACTAACCTTTCTTTCAGCATATTAAATGCATTCAGATAGTTGTTCTCGAAATCAAAAGGGGTATCCTTCTCCAAGAGTTTAGCCAACGGATGGGAGATCTTCGAAAAGTCATTAATGAACCTTCTGTAAAAACCTGCATGTCCCAAGAAACTACGGATCCCTTTTACATTTGTAGGTGGAGGAAGCTTCTTGATGATCTCAATCTTCGCCATATCCACTTCCATACCGGCCTGGGAAATCTTATGTCCAAGGACAATGCCTTCTTGCACCATAAAATGGCACTTCTCCCAGTTGAGGACGAGATTCGTTTCTTCACATCTCACTAATACTCTTTCCAAATTCTTTAAGCAAGCATCGAAAGAGTCCCCGAAAACTGAAAAATCATCCATGAAACCTTCCATAATATCCTCGAGAAAGTCATCAAAAATGGCCGTCATGCAACGCTGCAATGTTGCAAGGGCGTTACACAACCTGAAGGGCATTCTTCTGTAAGCGAAGGTACCATAAGGGCAAGTAAATGTGGTTTTCTCCTGATCTTCTGGGGCTATTTGGATTTGAAAATATCCCGACATGCCGTCAAGGAAACAATAGAACTGATGCCCCGCTAGTCGTTCCAACATTTGGTCAATAAATGGCAAAGGAAAGTGATCTTTCCGAGTGACATCATTCAGTCTTCTATAGTCAATGCAAACTCGCCATCTAGTGACTGTCCTAGTTGGGATTAATTCATTCTTTTCATTCTTTACTACTGTCATCCCCCCTTTCTTCGGAACAACTTGGGTTGGGCTTACCCACTTACTATCGGATATGGGGTAGATGATTCCTGCATTTAAGAGTTTAATTACCTCCGCCTTGACAACCTCCTTCATATTCGGGTTCAATCTTCACTGAAATTTGATCACAGATTTGTAGTCATCCTCCATTAGGATCTCATGAGTGCAGAATGATGGGTTTATACCCTTAATATTTGAGATCTTTTCATGCAATAGCTGATTTATGCTTTTTCAACATGCTAACAAGCTTATCCTTCTGATCCACAAACAAGTTTGAAGCTACAATCACCGGGAGTTTAGATTCCTCCATTAGGAACGCATATTCCAAATGTGTTGGAAGAGTTTTAAGCTCAAGTTATGGCGGTTCAACAATCGATGGGCCGCAACCTGCTCTCCTTCAACCTATCAATCTCCTCAAAATCTTTGCTTCCTGTTCACAGTTATTCTCCTCTTCGTCAACCTGGGAACCTATTTCTTTAAATTTGCAATGGATATCAACGTGTCCATTCAACACAATTCCGCTTTTGAAATAGAAACTCCCACTGAAAAGAGTTCCTGCCTTTGTTCTTGATAGGAGGAATCAAACTGAGCAAGGACTCTCTCTACACTTTCCTCTAACTGATCATTCATTGATACCGATGTAGATCTCTCAAACTGCTCTATCACACTATCTAATTTACAGCTTTGCCCTTGAATCCTGGCGATGTACTCTTCAACTGATTCTTCTACGGCCTGTTGAATTGTACACTGCTCATGATACGAATAACACGGTATGTCTTGTATCACGAATAGTTGAACTTTCTGCTCCACATTTTCAAACATTCCCATGATAGTGTCAAATGACTCAGGCATGTTAATCATTTTTCTGCAATCAGAAATAAATAAGGAATAGTCAGAATGATGATAGAATAAGAAGATATGAAATAGAATGTATAGGGAAATACCTAAGAAAACAAAGTGCAAAGTATCTCTAAACACCTATTCCCTGGCAATGGTGCCAAAAACTTGACAAGGTCCCATTGCTTATATCCCGCAAGTGCACGGGTTTGTCGAAGTAATAATCCCGGATGAGTGGGTATCGTATCCACAGGGAGTAGGGAATAAAAATACTTAATTCGCTTCTTAACTATGTGAAAAGTGAATAGTGATATATGTGACAATGATACAATTCTCAAAAGTAAAAACAACAAGTAAGAGAGCACAAGTAAAGGAGAAGGTAAGGCAATCGATAAAGATTGAGTACCCGGATAATGCTCCGCCTAGAACAATCGTTTCAAGTGCAAGAACCCTCTATTATGCTTCCTAATTAATGCAATAGTCAGTAGTGGAAATCCTTAATTACATAGTCCCAAATCTAAGGTCAAGCATGCCTAACTCTATACATGTCCCGGAGGAGAGATTGGATAATCTCTCAACCTCGCACTCGCATAGAATTGCAATGAGCTCTAGGGATTGCAAGTGATAAATCTCTTCCTTATTACAGACCTAACCCTTTGGTCCAAGTGGAAGGTCCCTAACCACAATTAAGCCCTAGATACTAAGATCACTTCTACGCTTCACTCCATTGCACTCGCAACTAAGCCCCAGCGGAAGGTCATCCCTTAGACTATTCACTCTATTATGGCTCAAGGAACTCTAGGAACGGAGGTAGAATCTAACACATCGAAGGGGAAAGGGGATGCTCCTGTACCTCTCGACTCACCCTCTCAACCCTCTCCAACCTAGCTTTGTCTAACAATCGTGGTGGGTCACTCACTCACAAGGTTACCAACAAGAACTCTCAACCCTAGTGTCACTCTAGGGGAGTATTCAAATAATCAAGCATTCAAGGTTGGAACTCACAATAAACATCAATTAATTGAAAGCATAATACAGAGATTCAATGAAACGAATACATCCTAGGGTTCACAAATACCCAAGTACCCACTAGGGGTTTAGC
The DNA here is from genome assembly GCF_009730915.1 of Dioscorea cayenensis subsp. rotundata. NCBI lineage: Eukaryota > Viridiplantae > Streptophyta > Magnoliopsida > Dioscoreales > Dioscoreaceae > Dioscorea > Dioscorea cayenensis. The sequence goes on along the minus strand of NC_052480.1, from coordinate 16,569,424 downwards.
TCTCCATGGAGCTAATTATAATCAAAGAAATAGAATGTAAAAGCAATGAATCCATAGAAAACCCCCTCGATAGTAATGTCAATGGTCTTGTAGAGAGTCCTCTACTTGTCGTAAAGGGTCCTTTGTCCGGCCTAGGATACACCTCGCCGGATCGGTGCCGATGAAAGCCCTCCCAATAAACTATTCCAAATGACGCGCGATGTCGGAGCCGTAGAACCTCTCCAAAACCCTAGCTAATACCTCTCAAAATCCTAGCCGAAGCCCTCTCTCAAGTTTGGGAAAAGATAGAGAAAATAATGCTGAAATCGGGGCTGAATCAGCTTTAAATAGGGCTGGAATCGGGGATCCACACGCCCCTGTGGACGCCCTGTGGTTTTTTCACAAGGGCGTGTTGAAATTCCACAAGCCCGTGTGGATTCTCTGTTCTGCAGTTTTCTCGGCCGGCTGTGACAATATTGACTGACATCCATTCCTATTTTGAAGACATTGAGAGGATTTTTCTTCCATATATAGTATTCTAGGGCTTTATTTCTCTTGCTTGGTGATGAACATGAACCACATGGAAAGGTAACTTTCTTGGGTGTTCAGATTTGATATAGCTTGAGATGATTTTATTTCGATATTGCTTTTAATATAGATTCCCTTTAGATTGTTAGGTTCATCTATGTCTTTATATTGTTGATTTAGCATAATGAGAGAAGCTATTTCATTATGATTGCATGATTGAGATCGAGAGATACATCGTGTGAGATCACCCATAGATGAAGGGAATCAAGTAAGCATGATAGAGATAGGCCAATTGTGATTGGTCCTATTAGAGTCATGTAGTGAGGGCTTTGATTACAATTATGGGTTTCCTAGATCTCTTTGCAATCATGTGAAAGTAGGATTAGAAGAGATTCAATTCTGTTATAGCATAAGATTAGGTATTGAGGTGACTCGAGAGAGCACTCGATAAATTTTTGACATCCCTTCGTCTAACAATACTTGGGTTTAATCTATTTCAATTACAATTACTTCAGTTTTAAATTCCCAAGTGAAATCCTATCTAGACACCTTCTTCTAATATTGATAACTCACTTCTTAGACTCTTGACTTTAGTCCTTCTCATTCTTGGATTTTAGTTAATTTCACACCCATTCTTGGATTTTAGTGGATTCAACAACTCTATGCACACACACTAGTACTTAATGACTCGTACATATGCCGAGTAGCATGTGTCAGCATGACACACATCACCCTCCTATTTTTGTCGTGAACAAATATAATTATATATATATACTATCTAACTTTTATTTAAAGCATTAAAAACTGAAAATGGTGGTTCGATTTCAATTTCTATTTACATTAACTCCTAAGAATCTTGAGGGAACCTTAGCATTGTGGTTGGATCCAAGTGTGGAAGGGAAAGTAAAGGAAATGATAGGTTGGATCTTTGATTGAATAGCAAAATTTTAATGAAGGAAAAGAAAGGATGATTGTTTAATAAACATTGTTTGGTCAACAAAAGGGAAACAAAGGATATATAATAATAAGATTCCCTATAAAATTAAGAATATTCTATAATTAATTAAAAAATTAAAGATATTTTAGAATTTTTAAAATTTCTTTTAGAGGTTTGCCATGGCTTGGCACCGCAAATCAAGAGCCAAGAAAAGAAAGTCTTCGAAAAGTTTTGAAAAGTCAGAGTTAGGCCTTGGTTTCCTTTTATTTAATGCAAAAAATTTATCCAAAACAAACGAAGGGTTCACCTTGACCCTCATTAACCGTCTCTTTATTTTAATTTCTCTTCTAAACCCTCAACCCCAACACAAACTAAAGGCCTGATTAAAGGTTTGGTTTTGAATTGGAATTGGATTTATGGTTCTAATGTGCTTCAAAACCTAACAATCTTAATTTGGTTCAGCAGTTTGAAACGAACCGGGGTCAAGTGTAAGAGAGAGTTAGAAATTTTGCATTTTTAAATTTTATAGACCGTTGTTATTTATTTATTTATTTATTTTAAGTTAATTTATTAAGTTGGTTGATTTGAAAATTCCATCTTTGCAAACATTATTATGAAATTTGAAAAAAAAAATATATCCTTTAAGAATATGTTAAAATTTTAATTTTATTAAATAAAACGACATGCACGAAAAATAATTTTTTGACGATATGCAAATTTGTTTTTATAAATATAAACCATCTAACTATATTATTATATAAGCATAGTAAGAATTTAAATATTAAATTAAATAATTATATTTTTTAAATTATTTCAATTATATTATAAATGTTATTATTTATTAATATAATATATTCCTTTTATATTTTGTTATTGGTATTTGTTAAATCCTGTGTCAACCCAATTGAATCTCGAAGACATGAGAATTAAATCAAGAATGCGATGGCTGCTGAAGATGTAGCCTTATAATGCGAGCTTTCGTTAAGATTATTCTGGAATAGTGTAGATGGTCGTGGAGGATTCTCAGAACCCAATAGACAACTCTAAAAACCACCAGTAAGATGCCCCAAACTTTCTATAAATTCTCATTAGAAGATCATACTAGAGCATTGAATAAAGTTTAATCGCCTGCGCGCTAAGAATTAGCAGTCGTTTTTGTCTGTTATAGCTCTCTTTTTTCTCATTCGGTGAAGATGTCGATCGTCCGCAGGACCAGCGTCTTCGACCCATTCTCTCTTGATTTGTGGGATCCCTTTGGGAGCAGTTTCTCTAGTTTCTTCACTAATGCTCTGCCTGTGCCTCACTCCAACTTCATTAGTGACATTGCCGCTTTTGCCAACACTCGCATTGACTAGAAGGAGCCCCTGAGGCACACATCATCAAGGCTGACCTTCCGGGATTGAAGAAGGAGGAGGTGAAAGTGGAAGTGGAGAGAGTACGGTCCTGCAGATCAGCAGTGAGTGGAGTGAGCAAGTGGAGAAGCATGACAAGTGGCACCGTGTGGAGAAAAGCAGCGGCAAGTTACTCACGAGGTTCATGCTTCCAGAAAATGCAAAGGTTTATCAGGTGAATGTGGCCATGGAGAATGGGGTGCTCACTGTGACAATGCCCAAGGAAGAGGTTAAGAAGCCTGAGAACAAGTCCATTGACATTTCTAGTTGATTGTGTAAAGCAGCCAAAAAAAATTCTTTCTCTCTCTATGGTTAAAATCTCTCATTGGTTGTTGATTGTGCTTATTACTTTTGTTATCTTCATTGTGTGATTTCATGATGTGAGTCACATTGTTGTCATTTCCTTTGGATGTTGCTCTTGTTCAGGGCTTCACTATATTTATAAATTCTATAAATTATAATAAAAAGGGTCCTTTTGGTATTCAGTTCTTTGAATTGTGGTTTCTAAGCCAAAAAAATGGGGTAGAAACTTTGAATAATTAAAAGTGTTTAGCATTGTTTTAATAAGCACAATCATTTTTGAGGGAATTAATTCCTCAATCTAAACATGTGCCTCATTCTCTCCCTTCATGTCCAAGGAGGAAACGAATAATCTTAACAACTAAGCAAAAAAATGGTCGCATTCTTTGTTTTTCAAGTTGACCCATTAAGATCATGCATTTCTTCTGTAACTATACTATACATAGCAACTTTGATTAAACCAGCATAGAGAACTTGCCACATAATGGCTTTTGATAAATGCTTGAGTAGACATATTTTTCTAGATATTTTACATGCATTGAGAATCATTTTTACCATGTTTTATGTCTCATATAGTGTATTTGGTGTTCTTTTGTGCAATTAGGTTGTGAATTCCTTGAAGTGAGAAAAGGAAGCAAAGATAGGCTACAAAGACACATTTTGGGATTTCTTGTTTAATTCAATGACCAAGACACGAGAAGAGTTCATGAACATGGAGTTGTGCGCCAACTTCCAAGGAGATTCAAGCAAATTTTCCAGTTGGAAGGACACACAGGCAGTCACATCTTCATGCTCCTTCTCTTTGTGAAGAATGCAAGACCTTTCAAATGATGAGTAGATGAAGAAAAGTCTAATAGCTTACCACATGGACGTGTGCCCGACAATGTGGCCTCAAGAGAAAAGTGTTTGGACCGCGTTTATGAAGAGACTGTAGCTAAGTATTGTAGCAAAATACTATAGCTTCTATTGTAACAATTCTATAGCAAAATCACTATTCATGCGACCATGTGGAAATTCATGTAGTTCACGTGAGCGCGTAAAGGCATGTGACAAAAGCTGTTTAGCCTTATAAAAACCCATTTTGCCTTATTTTTTGACATCTTTTGTGCGGCTCTTGAGGGGAGAGACGGCTAGGGTTTGGAGAGGAGGTCTTTGGCGAGATTGGGGGCCATTTTTCACCAACTTTGATCAATATTCTCTCCATCATAGCACCGAGGGGGCCTTCGGCAACCTAGCTTAGGAGGAGGATTCTTCAAGATCTTGAGCGACCCATCAAGGCCATCATCATAAATTCAAGGGGGTCTTTCTCTATGATTTACATTGCTATTAATTTTGTTTTGTAACTTGCCTTATGGAGGATAAACCCTAGTAGATATTTGGGCATGTGAACCCTAGGATCTTATCTTTTGTATTGATTTGCTTTATGTTTCTATTAAATCTGAGTTGATTTGAGTTTTAATCTTCTTTTCCCATGGCTTGCATGTTTTATTGATCCTTGTGATTGATTTATTATACATGATTTGTTACTTTGATGGGTGAAATGTCTCCATTAGAGTTAGAACTCCAAGGATAAAAAGGGTTGAGAGGGTGAGTCATGAGATAGTGGAGTATCCCCTTTCCCTTTCCGGTGAGTGTTTCCTATCATTGTATTCCCTAGACTCTATGCAACCATATTTGGTGTAAGGCGCGAGATTGAGAGATTTCTCCACCGGGACCTTGTAGGGGGCTAGGGATCTTTTACCTAGAAATAGGGTTAGATCTATCTTTAGTAATCGGTTTCACTCTTAGGTATCCTTAGAGCTTATTGCGGTCATATGGGGTGTGAGGTGTTAAGATTGAGCGATTTCTCCATCAAGACCTCATAGGGGACTAGTACTAGTGGCATGGAGGCAAGGGCCGATTGTTCTTGGATTACCTCGACTCATCAAACTCGGTTTAAAAGCATTTAGCAAGTCTTGAGCTTCATGTTAGATCCTAGGGGGAGCAATGCCCGGGTACCTTATCTTTATTGATTGAGATCTCCCTTCATTTTACCCTTGTATATTAGTCTCTGGTATTCATTTCTTTGCACATTAGATCATCACACCATCCCATTTATATTAGGCTAGAAAGCAAAAAAGCAGGTAGTACTAGTAACCCTGTTCCTTGTGGATTCAACTACCTACTCACGGGGTATTTTATTATTTCGACACTCGTGCTCTTGTGGCACACACATGCAATTCAGAATTTGTTAGCTTTCTAGTTCTATCTTTTTATTTGCATCAGCAGCCAGTAAGAGGATTTGGATAGAAGTACTCAAGATTTGGTGAAGCTCTAGGCTGGAATGAGGTTCAGGATTTCCATAAGCTACCATATGTGTATATGAATGTTGGGGTATTCAGCCTTGATAGTATCCAATCCATTCTCCTCATATTTTTCCCTGCTATGGTATTACCTCATGTCCCTGAGCTCTTTTGCTTAATGTGCTGTCAGCATGTCTATGCAAGCAGTGAATGCAAGCATGTCTTTCACATGTCTTTCCATTAGCAGATCATGCTCTTTGTTTACTAGAGAAGTTATATATACACACACAAATACACACACGCCTCAAATGAAGTTCAATGTAATGGCTGGACTAATTTCTTAACTTTAGAGTTTTCCCTAGCTCTTATATTTGTTGTGTGAAGCAAAGTGGCCTGTAGTTTGCTGGGCATTTCAGTCTTTGCCTTGATATATATATATATATATTCTTAAGAAGTAACCCAAAAGCTATTTTATTAAAAAAAGAAATTAGGAAAATACGGCTAGAAGGGAAAAGACAACATTCAAACAAAAAATAGAAAAGAGGTGAAACTACAAAGAAAGCAAAATACAAATAGAGATCTTAATCGAAAGTATTGCCAGCTGTAAGAAATCTTGGTATGATCCATCGGGGAAGGTCTTTCTCGTTGTGAAACAGAGCAATGGAATGAAGGTTAACACAGCATGAGAAGCCAGGTAGGGAGCGGGAGCCAACCCACTCCTAGGCAGGACATGCATCTAGGGCAAGAGGGCAGTAGCAATCAAATGATAGAGAGTCTTAATCCAGCTTCGATGATGCCAACCACACATGGGCTTAAAGTTTGACAGTAAATCTTTTAGTTCAGAGCAAGAAATGAAGACGTGATGAACATGTAACCTATGTTGCATAATAAGTTTGAGAGCAAAAAAGAGGGCTTGAATTTCTACAACAATTTTTTTGTGCCTTTCTCTAAAGGATTGCAACCTACATGAGCAACAGTGTAGTTAGGACTTGTTAAGAAATAACAAACCAAACTCACCTCAGAGTGTTCATTCAAATTTGTAACAGAAATAAGGAAGAAACCATCACTAAAAGAAAAGTTATTCAAGAGGAGCTTCTTCCCAACAAATGTTGAACCAAAACAAAAGTTATCTTTGGCGAAGCTAAATGTCCTGAGAGAGATCACACGAGGATTTAGATTAGTAGCTCTAAAGAATTAGTAAAGGTTGAGATGTTAGGAAGAAGAACCTAAGATCCATCAGTAAAACCACTTGAGAATGAAATTTGTTTGCCCAAAATCAAGCTAATATGATTCCAAATAATTTGAGCCTTACTGCAAAGATTAAATAGATGTTCAGGGGTTTCCATATTAATACTGACAACACCCCTTTGCATGTCCACCACAAGTGTATGGGTTTGTCGAAGTAATAATACCCAGGTGAGTGGGTTATCGTATCCACAGGGAATACTGATCAGAAACACAAAGACTACTATTTAACTAAACTGAGGATGAATCAAGAACAAGAATCAATGCAAATAGAAATCTGAAAAGGAAAAGGAAACGCAAATAAAGGATACGATAGGCAATCGACAGAAAGTGGAGCACCAAGATATGGCTCACCCTAGGACTAATATTTCAAGTACAAGACCAATCATTATGTCTCCTAATTGATGCTCAATGAGTCATGGAAATCCTAAAACACACAGTCCCAAACCTAAGGTCAATCGTGACGAACAGTATACTATGCCACAGCGGAGAAATCGGTCAGTTCGAAGCCTCACATTGTGCAAGCTTGCTTAAAGCTCTAGAGACTCTAAGTGGCAAACCCTGTTCTCGACTGTAAATCTAACCCTTTGGTCCAGGCAAAAGACCTTAGTCACAATTAAGCCCCAGATACTAAGGATTACTTCAACATTTAACTCTGTTGCTTATGCAACTAAGCCCTATTGGAGTTTGTCTATTAACACTTCACTCTATTGTGACCGCAAAGAATTCTTGGAACGTGGAGGTAAGATAAATCACATTGGAGGGGAAAGGGGACATTCCGCTACCTCTCGACTCACCACTCTCAATCCTCTCCAACCTAGCATTGTTTAATCCTCATGGTGTGTCACTCATCCACAAAGGCTACCAAGATGGAAATCTCAACCCTAGTATCACTCTAAGGAAAATCAACTCAACAAGAATTCAAGATTGGAACTCAATTAAAAACATCAATTAAAGAAAGCCTAATAAAAGGTTAATAAAACAATAACATCCTAGGGTTTACAACTCCAATTACCCTCTAGGGGTTTAGCTCTCCATGGATCACAATACAATCAATAATCAAATCAAATGTAAAGATATACAATCCATGAATAAAACCCCCTCGGTATTCAGTGTCGATGGTCTTGTGGAGTGGTCGCATCTACTCCAAAGGTCCCCTCGTCAAGCCTAGTGGACACCTCACAGGATCGGTGCCGATGAAAGCTCCCCAATAACTCTCTTTCGAAGGAAAGCGGTGTCGAAGGCCATCAAACCTCTACAAAAACCTAGCCAAAGCCTCTCCAAACTCTAGCCATGAGAACCTCCAAAGATGGTGAAGCGATGGGGAAAAGATGGGAAAACGATTTCTCCAATCGGGCTGAAATCGCGACTTAAATAGGGCTGGAATGGACACTACAGTAACCTGCTATAGTACTCCACCAAAAACACTACCAAATCCACACTTTTCATCGAGGCAACATAAACGGGCACACGTCCATGTTGTAGATCGCATCGCTTCTTCAATAAAGGATAACATCGATGAAAATCTTAATAGCATTGCACAAGTCAGAATACCCAAATGTGACTGCCTTTGTCGCCATCCAAACCATGTAATTGCTTGAGCACATGGAGGTTGGAACACATTCAGGTATCTTCGAGCATAACTTGTGTCTACACATTTGTTCACTCCAAGATTTCATCAACAAAGTGTAATCACAATCTACTTTGGCATCTTTCCTCTCTATTTGGCTCCACAACCCTACATGCACAAGAGAACACAAAAGGATACTTCATATTACTAATACACAAGCACTTATCAAAGTCCCCCAAACTTAAGTTTTTGCTTGTCCTCAAGCAAAAATAAAACATTGAAGCATCGAAGAAGGAAATATTGAAAGTGCTTGGCCTTAGGTTCACCAAAGCATGCAAGGAAAGCATTCTTCAAGTAAGGAAAATTTCAACACTAAATACAAAAAATCAATGCTCTAGCTAAAAACTTGAATCGAAAAGGACAACAAACCCGAAAGCTTGTATGTGTGTCTGAACTTACTCGACCCAACCCAATATATACTCCTCAAAGTTCTAAGTATAAGGGACTTATTTATAAACAAAAACAAAGTAAAGAGACGGTAGTAGCTTCACACATTGTCTAAAGTAGCTCTTTCCGAAGCCGGCACTAAGGTGGCTTTCACACTTTCGAGGTGGGAGCTCTTTCTACTAGAATAGTAGCTTTCACTCATCCAATAAGATAGTTCTTTCTCTCATTCGGTCATAACTAGTATCCGACTTATGAGAGTAGCTTCATACTTCATAGGTGGTAACTTTTTCCATCCCCAATGCATAACCAAACAAACATATAATTTTGTTTTTCAAAATTAACACAGGAAGCAAAACTAACTAGTCCCTTAAACATTGAACTTGAGTTTTCAAAAAGGTTTAATGAGCGAGTAGTGCAACAAGTGTCAATCGTGCAAAAATTCCTAAAAATTCAAGAGAAAACTAGAGCATGAAAACATTCAATGTTAAAAATTCTCCTAAACTCAAGAATACAATCAGTGCAACTAAGCTGAACCGCCACTAGCTACGTGAGCATGTATTTTTAGTCAAAATTTGCGTAATGAGTATGTGTAATGTGAACTCCCCCCTCCCCCCACACTTAAGATGTACATTACCCTCAATGTATGCATGCAAGCACAACAAAAAGTATAACACTCAAAATCATATGTGGGAGTGGGCAATTGAAATAATACTCCCCGGAACTACTAATGGTGCGTTTGATGGAGCTAAATTCTTGGGAGTTGAGTTCCAACGGGTCATATGTAAAACACATTGACCGTGTCTATGACTAGTCCTCAATTTCCATACTCACAAGACCATCTGTATGTATACACAAGGGGGTTCATTAAAGCTCAACAAAAATGAAATAAACTTGAGTATATAAAAATAAAGCAATGAAGTACAACTATAGACAACAAAAATAAAAAATAAACTTAGAAGGAAGATGCTTTCTGAGTGATGTAAGTTAAAAATAAAATATGGAAATGAAATATGAAAACTGAGAACAAAGAAAAATAAGGACGCATCAAGCGTCGGTGTTTGGCTCGGGCTGCTTTGCAACTGCTGGTGCTATATCGATTGGTACTTGTGGATCCGCTGGCACTAGAACTAGTGATGGTGGTGCTAGAGATGCCGGAGGAGTGCGGGGTCTCATAACGAAGGAAGATGTCGCGTCTCGCTTGAAGATCTGCTACAAGATGTCAAGACACGCCATAACCTTGGTGTGGTTCACTTATTTTATAGCGCGAACCTCAACCAAATCGAACTGGAGTACCCCCACCGCACTCTTGAGCCTCTCAAAGCGATCATGGGGGGTACCTCTGTGTGCACCTGCTCATGTGGAGCTCTAACGTTGGCTACGAACCCTCTGCTATAACTCCCTCAGCCTCAAATGGCTCTAGTAGGGGCATGTTCAACACATACGCCCCATCTGGATATCTCCTGGTCATTCCCATAAGCCTCATCATCTCTAGGCCGAGTGGAGTAGGGACGATCGTCTTCTCAGCCCCTCGGATCACGTCTAACAACCCCATCCAAATGATGAGTCTAATGATATAAGGGCTTAAGAAAAGGATACCGATCCTGGCATACTGTCCATGATACCTCAAATACTCCGCTACGATGTGTCCTAAGTGAATTGGCTCACTCTGCACCATGGAGTGTAAGTATAGAAGCTCCTGTCTACTCAAAACTCCAGCATTGTCACCCCGACCGTTCAATGATCTGCTAAGGATAGCATGAATATATTTGTAGCTCAGGCGGGACAGGCATGTAGCCTTGGACACTCCTGACTCATATCAACCTTGACCACACATTGTCCTATAGGCTCCCTAAAGTGTCAAGCTACCCGGATAGTCGGTTAGTAGCCGATCGTACTTCTCAGTTTTTGTGAACGCCTCATCATACAACATGAGTCTGACGGAGAACTACGTGATGCTCATACTATCATGATGTCCAAATGCTATGAACTATATGACGTCGACATTATCAAAACTCCTGTAGACATGGTCAAACTCGAAAGATGAAAGCACCTCCAGAGTCAACATATAGATCGCCGGCTCCCGTATGGACAACAATCGTCTTCAACTGCCCACTACAAGCATCTCCTCAATATCATCTACAATATCATTAGCCAACTGAACCTCTTTGAGTGAAATCAAGTCCGGAACATGTGTCTGACCAAACTTGAGATTCGATAATCACTCAAAACGATCCTGGTGCTTGGGAATCGCGAACTCCTTATGTTCCAGCTCTTGGGAATGATCTCTGAGATGCTTTCCAGCTTGCTTGTTCATCCTAGGGGCCATACTTGCAAGTATTGAAAAGAAATCGATCAAATTTATTCACAAAACAATACTGTAGAAATCCACAAGGTCATGTGGAAATTCCACATGCTGTGTGGATTCACGGGGCGTGAAAGCCGCATAGCCCTTGTGCTAAAAACTAAAAAATACACCATACATTCGTAACTAAACTTATTCTAAGAATGGACAAACCATCTAATTGTTGAAACAAAGCATCAATCACCAGTTTAATCGAATAAAATCAAGATTGGCGAAAAAAAGAAGTAATGAGGTTTTACCGACAAGATGAAGATGAAAAATTTGGAAACGACAAGAAAACTCGATTAAAATCTCTCTAAAATGATGGTGGGAAGTTGGCAGAGTGTGAGAGAGTGTTCTTCCAGTGTTTGGGAGTGTGAAAATGAGAAAGGCTTGATAGATTTATAAAAGAAATCCCGGCCTTTTGAGTTCTGTACATCCACACGGGCGTGTGGAAATTACCCACGCTCATGTGCCGCTACAAGGAAGCTTCACAGGGGCAGACACACGCCCCTATGTGCTCTCGGGATAGCACCCTAATGCAACTACATGTGTTTATGGAAATACCCCACGCCCATATGCCCAACCCACAGGAGCACTCACACGGCCCTATGGCTTCTCTGTTCATTCGAGAAATTCATCTAAGTGTTTCACACGCCCGTGTGGAAATTCCACATAGGCGTGGATCTTCACAGGGCCACTCATAGGGCCACTAGCATGCCCCTGTGTCTTGTCGGGATAGAGCGAAACTTCTCTGCAGAAACTCACACGGGCGTGTGGAAATTACCCACGCCTGTGTGTATGTTACAGGGTCATTCAGAGGGGCAGACGCATGCCCCTGTGTCTTCTCGGGATAAATCTCTAAGTCTCTGCAGAGAAACACACGCCCATGTGGAATTAACACACGGGTGTGTGTCCGTGACAAGGTCATTCACAGGGGTAGATGGAAAAGCCCTTGTGTCCTCTCGGGATGAGTTAGTAGTAGAGACACATGCCCGTGGGAAAATTCTGCACGGCCGTGTGTCCTATTTGGATGACTCGGAAAAAATTTCAAGCTTTGTAGACAATCTCAACACATTTACAACTACTGAATGCCTGACTATACAATGCAAAATTAACCAGAGAAACATGAAAAATACACACAAATGACCAAGAACTTCACCAAACACAATTAAGCACACAATAACACCAAATAATCCATGAGAAAATCACAACAATAACATGTACAAGATCATGACACCAACATTCAAGCTCTTATTCATGCAAACACTAACGAAAACCTAGAAAAACAGTAAAGACTTGGGTTGTCTCCAAAGAATCGCTTGTTTTACGTCACTTAGCTTGATGTACTTGACCTTACCTCATAGGGGCTCATGAATGAATGTTTCCCTCTTTCCCATAACTTGAAAGTGATGAGCGATCCGCAAGTGCACGGAGTCGTCAAGTAATACCTCTCGTGCGAGCACGAGAGGGTCGTATTCCCTGGGCCCAAGGAGCTACTATTACTTCCCTTTCGTCTATTTCCTAGCCTAACACTCTGAAAGATGAATAGTAATTATAAAAAAGAGAAAGAATTAACTACAATGAAATCCGGGGTACTACTACACACAATATGAACTCAAGGGAGAATCAAACAGTGAAGGGAGTGATTTGGACAACGAATCCCCCTAGGGTTGTCATTAGGTCCTGAATTTAGGATGAAATGCGAGATGGTAGTTGGGCCAAGAGAATCCTAAATTAGCTCAACCCGATGGTCACGGCAATTGAACCCTAATCCCTTACAAGTATTGGGTCAGAATTGCTTCCGCCCAAATCCTCGTATGATTGCATTACACTCGGGAAATCTCTAATCGTGGTCGATACTCAAACTAGGTCCAACCCCTAATTCTGGAGGGTACAAAAATACCCGATGGTCACGGTGTATTTGTACATGGATCCCTTCCAAGCCAAGTGTGTCTAGTACAAGGGCGATGGTCACGCAACCAAGTACAACCTAGAAGTTGAAATACAGAGTTCTCATTAAAATCAACACATCAAAGTACACAATACTTGAACGACAAACTACAAGATTCCATAAAAGAAATACAACATCCAACAATACATCAATAAAGATGATCATCCAAATTACAAACAATCAACCCTAGAGTTCATCATATCCAAATCACAAATAAGTTAGTGCCTCATGAAAGAGGACCACTCATACAAATCCAAGGAACAAATAAAGAAGAAAAGAAGTAAGAACTACTCCCTCTAGCTTTAGATCCCCTTAGATGGTGAAGATCATGAAGATTTGAAGAGATCTCCCCTCAAATGATGCCTTGGATGCCTAGGATCTTCAACCAATCTTCTCCTCCAAAGCTTACCTCCCTCTTGGTGATGTCTTGCGTAGTAGATTGCCGGCGGGAAGAGTGGTGCGGCGGCTTAAGAGGCCCAAGAGAAAACTGCACACCAAGAGCTCTCCAAAAACCTCCCCCCTTGCCCTAGAAAAATTGGTTTTATTTATATCCCGTCAGTCCATGCGGGCATCCATGCGGGCGCATGGAGCCCGTGAAGCTCACAGCCAAATGCCCAAAAAACATGCCGGTGCTACAGTACTCAGCTACAGTGATTCCCCTACGGTTTTATGCTACAGTGTTTTAGCTACAGAACGAGGGTTGTGAAATTCCAGCAAACCTCACGGCCACCCATGCGGGCGCATGGAGCCCGTGAATCTCACAGCCAAATGCCCGCAGCATGAATAGTGATCAGCTACAGTACACTACAGTCTGGGACCCCAAAAATGCCGTTTTCGGTGTCGAATTCATCCAATTTGCATTTTTGAGCTACATTCGGCACATTTATGATCTGCAACACCAAAAGAACAAATTTATACTCAAACGGGCATCAATTCATCAAGATATACACAAATAATACAAGATCAATATGTATAAAATACGTACATTTAGGCGTTTATCAGAAAGCATGATGAACGTATCTTTTGAGAGTAGAGAGAGAGTTATTGAGCTTGTTACCACACAAGGGTTCATCACCCTTACTCCGTTCTTGCACATCCCCATTAGCCTTGGGGCATTTCTTGTGACATCTCCTTGCATGTTTCATCTGTTGGACCATCTTTTTCATGATCCCCGGGGTAGGTTGCACCTCGTCCTATAGACCAAGCATCAAGACTTCTTCATTCTCGACTTCTTGGTCTAGCAACCCCTCCTACAGGTTCGGACACATCATTTCCTGCAAGTGCTCATCCACAATCTCATCAATAACATCTAAAAAATAACAAGTGTCATCAAATCCAAGAGAGTGCTTTATTTCTTTGGCAAGACGATATGTGATCTTTCTTCTCCAATGCGCAATGTCATCTCACCTCCATACATGTCAATAAGTGCCTTAGAGTTTTATAAGAAAGGTCTTCCTAGGATCAATGGAACCTCCGCATCTTCATCAACATTAAGCACAACAAAATCTGCAGGAAAAATATACTTGTCAACCTTCAGTAGAACATCTTCAATTATACCTTTAGAATGACAAATGGACCTATCGGACCATAATAAAGTCATGCGGGTTGTGACAACGCCCCTTGCGTGTGACCCGCAAGTGTACGGGTTTATCGAAGTAATAAATCCCAGGTGAGTGGGTATCATATCCATAGGGAGTAGGGAATAAAAACACTTAAGTTGCTACTTAACCAAGAGAAGATGAAACAAATTGTGTTGATAACATGTAATGTAAACAAGAATAAAAGAAACAAGGAAGAGAGGCACAAATAAGTGAAAGGAAAGGCAATCGATATAAAGTGGGGTACTTGGATATTGTGCCGCCTAGGATTATCAATTAAAGTGCAAAACCAACCATTATGCTTCCTAACTAATGCATTAATGAGTCATGGAAATCCTTAAATACACGGTCCGAAACCTAAGGTCATCCGTGACTAACTCTACACTATGCCCCGAGAAGAAATCTACTAGTCTCAACACCTCACACTGTGTAAAGTTGCAAGAAGCTCTAGGGATTCCAAGTGATAAACCCTCTTCCTATATGTGGACCTAACCCTTTGGTCCAGGTGAAAGGCCCCTAGTCATAATTAAGCCCCAGATACTAAGGATTACTTCAACACTTCACTTTGTTGCTTGTGCAACTAAGCCCCAGCGGAGTTTCTCTCTTAGTACTTCACTCTATTAAGATCGCAAAGAACTCTAGGAAATGGTGGTAGGATAAATCACGGCAGAAGGGGAAAGGGACGCTCCGCTACATCTCAACTCACCCTCTCGACCCTCTCCAATCTAGCTTTGTCTAACCTTCATGGTGTGTCACTAACTCACAAGGGTTACCAATGTGAACTCTCAACCCTAGCATCACTCTAAGGTAAAATTCATTCAACAAGAATTCAAGGTTGGAA
This sequence comes from Dioscorea cayenensis subsp. rotundata, assembly GCF_009730915.1. Classification (NCBI taxonomy): domain Eukaryota; kingdom Viridiplantae; phylum Streptophyta; class Magnoliopsida; order Dioscoreales; family Dioscoreaceae; genus Dioscorea; species Dioscorea cayenensis. The sequence goes on along the minus strand of NC_052480.1, from coordinate 16,554,011 downwards.
CTCAATTAAAACATCAATTACAGAAAGCATAATAAAAGGTTAATGAAACAAATACATCATAGGGTTCACAAATCCAAGTACCCACTAGGGGGTCTAGCTCTCCATGCAGAAAAATACAATCAATAACAAAATCGAAAGTTAAAACAAGTAAACCATAGGAAAACCACCTCGGTGTTCATGTCAATGGTCTTGTGGATTGGCCTCATCCACTCCAAAGGTCCCCTTATCAAGCCTATGGCACACCTCGCCAGATCGGTGCTGACAAAAGCTTCCCCAATAACTATCTTCCGAGAGAAACGTCGTGTCGAAGCTAGAAAACCACTCCAAAAGCCTTGCCAAAACCTTTCTAAACCCTAGTCGCTACCCTCTCAAAAGATAGAGAAAAGATGGGAGAAAAGTTCCTAAAATTGGGCTGAAAAATGGCTTTAAATAGGTCGGAATTTGGCAACCACATGACCCTGTGGATTTTTCACTCGCCCCTGAGGAATTTCCACACGCTCGTGTGGATTCTCTGCAATCATGATTTTCGACGGGCTATGAACAGTAACTGCTACAGTCAATTGTTGCATTGATTTGCTACAGTTACCTACTACATTACCCCCACCAAAAACACTCCTAAATCCACTTTTCATCGAGGCAACATAAACGGGCACACGTTTATATCATAGATTGTGTTGCTTCTTCAATAAACGGGTTCGTAGGTGAAGATATTGCTATCAATGCACAAGTCGGGATACACAAATGTAACTGCCCTATTGCCCCTCCAAATCATTGCAATTGCTTGAATACATGGAGGTTGGCACACATTCACGCATCTTTGAGCCCAACTTGTGTCTTCGCATTTGTTCCTTCTAAGATTTCATCAAATAGTGCATTCACAATCTACTTTGCCTTCTTTCTTTCATATTTGGCTTCATAACCCTACATGCTCAAAAGAACACAAATACACATATATTAGAGCTAAAACCTAATAAAAGTAATGCTCATCATAACGAAAGAATACTTCGCATTCTTAACACAGAAGCACGTATAAGGTTGGCTTTGGTTTTCCCAACCCTAATTTTTGAAACAGTAGGTACAACATGACATTTATACTAGCTCCCGAGTCGGCCAAAGCTTTTTCTTCCCCCAAACCTCCGATTACACAAGGTATGATGAAGTTTCCCGGATCTTTCATTTTGTTTGGTAAATATTTTTGAAGCATTGCCAAACAATTCCCTTCCAAAACCACAGCCACACTTTCCTCCATATTCCTCTTGTTGGTCAAGAGGTCCTTCAAAAACTTCGCATAACGGGGCATTTTGGGACAATGCCTCTACGAATAGAATGTTGATGTGTAGTAGTTTAAAGAGATCTAGAAATTTCCTATTTTGTTCATCAGTTTGATCCTACTTCAAATGTGCCAGATAAGGAATTCTTGGAGCATATAAAAGGGGTGACACAGCTGGTCCCTTCTCCTTGTCATTCACCTTATCTTTAGGCTTCTCTTAAAGAATTTTAGCAGTCTACCCAGTGGGGGTTTTCTCTTGAACAATTTCAGAATTTTTCTCAGAAATAAGCTTCTCTTGGAGCTCTTGACCACTTCTAAAAGTGATAGCTTTGATTTGCTCTCTTGTATTAGTCTCGGTCTTACATGGCAAGCTTCCTAGAGGCCGTTCCACCAATTACTTCACTATTTGTTCCATTTGATTCTCTGCATTTTACAACAAAGCAATGTGATTTCGGAGTGCTGCCTCTATGTTTTGGAACCTTATCTCGCTTGATTGAATAAACTTTGACAAAACCCTTTCCAATTCTGAAACTCTCTCCGGAATCGAAGGTGTTTGCTGAAATCTTGGTGGGGCAGTGGTGTTTTGCTGCCCTTAATTTCCCCATGAAAGATTCGGGTGGTTTCTCCACCCTTGGTTGTAGGTGTTGCTATAAGGATTACCTTTTCATCTTCCCGAAGTGCCCACAAAGTCTACTTGTTCAATTGGGGCTAAAGTATTAATCGAGATAGGTGAATCAGATGGCATATATGAACCCCCACAACCATCATAACTTGTGATTATGGCTACCCTTCGTGAAGTCAATGTATCCAATTTCTTGCTCAACACCTCTACTTGGGTTGCCAAGGATGTAACCACATCAATTACATGGAGTCCGGCCACTAAGGTACCTCCTGCTGCTGCATCAACTAACAGCCATATGCTTGGGTTCAACCCATTGTAAAAAACTTAATGATCATCCATTCGGGGAACCCGTGTCGTAGACTGATAAGTATCTAAATATAGGTGTTTTCGTATATATATCGTTTTCACTTTGCATGTATTTTGTGAGGTTTGATGCCGTTTTGTGCTTAATAGTCTACTATTTGCTTTATAGGGCATAAGGAAGCCATGGACAACAAGAAGATATCATTTAGGCTAAAAGACAAGACAACAGGAATTTCATACCACCCCCCATACTACCCAGTATGGGGGCCGTATGCACTATAGCAATAGAATGATTTGGAGTAGTCTGCCCAGATTTTCATACTACCTAGTATATGGGGCCATATGTACTCCGTATGAAACGTGAATCTATGGTTTTTGAGTGCTATCAGACCCCAATACGGCCCCTATAATGCCCGTATGTCGTCGGGGGTATAAATACTGACTTTTTAGGGCAAAAGAAAGGGGCTTTTTGCTGGGATTATTTTGGGAGACCACTTGAGATGCTTTGGGGGACCTTGGGAAGTAGAATAAGGGCAAGGAAAGCTAGGAGATCATTCAAGGCCAAGGTCCAAGACTCTCAAGGCAAGAAGACAACATCATTCATGGGGAGATCTACCATGATTGGAAGGAAGGAGACCCTGTGGCTAGAGGAAGCGTCATTCGGCATTCCGTTAGTGGGGGAAGAATCATTTGGCATATATTCTACCTCCTCCTCCACCATTTCATCTAGGGAGTGTCACTCATGCTTTTCTTTTGTGTTTCACTTGATTGTATTGCTTGTTGTGGGATGATGACACATTAGACCCCATGGCCAAAGGTTGTTGGTGAACCTTGGGGGTTTTATCATGTATTTTCGATGATTATTTGTTAATTCCATGCTTGGGTAATTTTGAGATTTAATCCAATGTTTTCATGCTAAGTGCTACACTACAGTGAAAGCTGTAGCTCTTTCATGAGTGGTGCATGTAGATGTGACTTGCTTGCATGTATTACATCATGAATGGCTTAGAAGGGCATACTTGTACCATCATGCCGAGAAATTGGGTGTTTGGTAGCCCTCCATGTAGGTTTACGCCGAAGAAGAGTAGGCTTACTCCTAAGTGAGATTTCCTCGTACTTAATGCAATCATAGGAATGTGGATTTGGAAGAAATAACTTTCTATGTTCGTATGGGATTAGGGTTCAATCGCCGAGAAATTGGGGTTGTTCTAATCTTGGAAACTCATGGTCCATTTACCCTTGCATCTTTTATTCATCATCTATGTTTCATGATAACCACTCAAGGGGATCCACATCCATAGGCCTTTGCATTACATTGAGTTTCTTGCTTGCTTATTGCTTGTTCTCTCTAATTTGTTGATAATCTTGTTTTAGTTTTAGTTGCACCAAGTATAGTAAATTCCCTCACTTGAGATCTTAGGCTAGATAATAGCTCAAGAAGGAGTAATAGGAGAACCTTAGCCCTATGGAATACGATCCTCGTGTCTTCACACGAGGTAATATTTGGTGATCCCGTACACTTGCGGGGAAGCAATCAAGTTTTTAGCACCGTCGCCAGGGAACTTTAAGGAATTCTAGGAAACTTATAGATTATTACTCTAGCCATTTAATTCTTTACTCATTTGTTATTGTTATTTTTATTTTCCTTTGATCTTAATAATTGAATTCATTCTCTATTCCTTTCTGTTTAGTTCATCTCGTCAGTGTAACATGGCAAATCCGAACATCAAGTTGGAATGTTACGTACACAGATTTGAAGGCTGGATTAATTGGCAAACTCAGCAACATTTTTCACACCCTCCAGACAATTATTCATATACACTTCTACTATTAGAGGATTTTACCATATCTTATGACGGTGGCAGCTGACACACAATGATTGAGACCTTTATGGAAAGTGGAACACCATCAGTGGAAGGAGAAAGCGAATAACCAATTAAACAGTTTGTTTTGACTACAGAGGACCGACAGTCTGCTACCATGAATCTCACCACAAAGGACCGTGCTGAAATGGGCCAGGTGTTAGCAAAGGTACAAGAGTCCGGCTTGGAGCATCAGTATGGGCAACATGCATGTCTAGGATATGATGCCGAATGTTTTTAGCTTCTTATCCATGGTACAGACAACAATTCCGATGAGAGTGCAGGGACCAAACAGGGTAATGGGATTTGGAACAGAGGTTTGATGTTGTCAACTAAGGAACACCGGATTTGGAGTTGAAAGCACTTCCTGAACACCTTGAGTATGCCTTTTTGGGAGAAGGTACACAACTTCAAGTCATTATCTCTTCAAAAATAACAGTTAAGCAAAAGAAAGGATTGGTGGATGTGCTAAAAAGGCACAAGAGAGCGATTGCTTGGAAGATTGCTGATATAAAAGGGATAAACCCCTCTGTTTGCACTCACAAAATTCTAACGACAGATGAACACAGACCCAAAGCCTTGTCGTAAAGAAGACAAAATCCAAATATGAAGGAAGTGGTTCGGGCTGAAATCATCAAACTTCTCGATGCGGGCATTATCTACCCGATATGAGATAGTGAGTGCGTAAGCCCCGTCCAAGTGGTTCCAAAGAAGGGAGGAATGACTGTGATCACCAATGAAAAAAATGAATTAATCCCAACTCGTACAACTACAAGGCGGAGGGTATGCATCGACTATAGAAAATTGAATGATGCCACCCGAAAAGATCATTTTCCCCTACCATTCATTGACCAGATGCTGGAGAGACTAGCTGGACACGTCTACTATTGCTTTCTGGATGGGTTCTCTAGTTATTTCCAAATTCCCATCACCCCCGAAGATCAGGAGAAGACTATGTACATTTGCTTATCACCGCATGCCTTTCGGGTTATGTAACGCCACGGCTGCCTTCCAGAGATGCACGATGGCCATTTTTGAGGACATGGTGGAAGATTTTATGGAAGTGTTCATGGATGATTTCTCCGTCTTTGGTGATTCATTCGATGTGTGCCTCAAGAACCTTGAGCGGGTCCTCATTTGATGTGAAGAGACTAATCTTGTGCTAAGTTGGGAGAAATGCCATTGGTCTAAGAGGGGATAGTCTTGGGTCACAAAATTTCGAAAGACAGAATTCAGGTCGACAAGGCAAAGATTTCCACCATCGAAAAGTTACCACCTCCAAATGTTGTGAAGGCCATAAGAAGTTTTTTGGTACATGCCGAGTTCTATAGAAGATTTATCAAAGATTTTTCTAAAATTGCTAGACCCCTAACAAGGTTGTTGGAAAAGGATGCCCCATTCGAGTTCGATAATGATTGCATGACGTCCTTCATGACACTAAAGGAGAAACTAATTCAAGCACCCATCATGGTAGCTCCAGATTGGGACTCCCCATTCGAATTGATATGCCATGTGAGTGACTTTGGAGTTGGGGCTGTGCTTTGTCAGCGGAGAGACAAACATTTCCATCCCATTTACTACGCAAGTAAGACTCTAACGGGAGCCCAAGAGCACTACACTATAACTGAAAAGGAACTACTTGCCGTGCTATTTGCCTTTGATAAATTCCAGTCATATTTGGTTCTTTCTAAAGTGGTGGTATACACCTATCATTCGGCTATGAGGTACTTACTTAGCAAATCAGATGCCAAACCACGTTTGATAAGGTGAGTTTTATTACTTCAAGAATTTAACCTTGAGATTAAGGACAAGCGGGGAGCAGAGAATCTCACAGCTGATCACTTATCCTATTTAGAGGGCTCTGGCACAGAAACTATAAGAGAAAAGGGCATTAACGACTCATTCCCTGAAGAACACTTGTATAATATCCGGGCAGTGGAAGAGAAGGAACCACCCTGGTTTGCCGATTTCGCTAATTACTTGGTTGGGGGGGTCATCCCGAAATGGTTTACGTATCAACAAAGGAAGAAATTCTTTCCAGACCTTAAGCACTACATATGGGAAGACCCATACCTATCCAGAGTTTGTTCCAATCAGGTTGCTCGAAGATGTGTTTCTAGAGCAGGGTGTCTATGAATTTTGAGGCATTGCCACTCAGGACCAACTGGTGGCCATTATGATGCAAATAGAACAACAAAGAAAATTCTTGATGCAGGTTTATATTAGCCATCAGTGTTCCAAGACACCCAGAAATTCATTCAAGCTTGTGATAGATGTCAGCGGGTCGGCAACCTATCTCGCCGAGACGAGATGCCCCAAAATTGGAACCAAGCCTGTGAAGTTTTTGATGTGTGGGGGATTGATTTTATGGGACCCTTCCCGAGCTCCCATGGATACAAGTTCATACTCGTGGCAGTCGATTATGTGTCTAAATGGGTGGAGGCTCAAGCCTTGCAAACAAATGATGCGAGGGTAGTCGTGAAATTCTTAAAGAAATTATTTTCTAGGTCCGGTGCACCACTTGCGATCATTAGTGATAGGGGCACTCATTTCAATAACACCCAATTTGCAAAAGTTTTGAAGCGCTATGGAGTCTCCCATAAAATGGCAACACCATACCATCCACAAACTAGTGGGCAAGTATAAGTGTCCAATAGGGACTTAAAGCGAATCTTGGAGAAAACTGTATCTCAGAACCGAAGAGATTGGGCAGAACATCTAGATGACGCCCTCTGGGCCTACAGAACAGCTTACAAGACTCTTATTGGAATCACTCCGTATAGGCTAGTCTATGAAAAGCTTGCCATTTACCTATTGAGCTTGAGCATAAAGCTTATTCGGCTATCAAGATTCTAAATCTCGATTCTTCTCTTGAAAGTTGCAAGAGAAAACTCCAACTAAATGAACTTGATGAGTGGCGCTCCACGGCATATGAGAGTTCAAAGCTCTATAAAGAAAAGTTAAAAGAGTACCAGGACAGACGGATCAAGCACCCTAAACAATTTCACGAGGGAGATCAAGTCCTACTGTTCAACTCCAGGTTGAAATTATTTACAGGGAAGCTAAGATCATGTTGGTCAAGTCCATAGACGGTCACTCAAGTCTTTCCACATTTAGCGGTTGAGGTAACCCACCCGGAAAATGGCACTTTTAAGGTCAATGGGCAACGACTGAAATTATACTACAATAACAACACTACAAGTAAAACGGGGGGTGGCTTCAAACACTTTGAGCCCCCATGAGGTAAGGAATAAGGTACATCAGGCTCGTGACGTTAAACAAGCGCTTCTTGGGTGGCAACCCAATCATTCAGAAGTGCTTTCTTTCATTTTTCGTATTTTAGTTTATAGTTCATTTCACTTTTCATATTTCTTAGACTTGTGTTGATTTTGAATAAGTTCATGCTCTCACACTTGGCACATTGCTATCGTCGTTCTAATTGTGGTGTATTTGTGCAACTTATTGAGAAACTCATGTTTAGGTGTTAATTCATGTGCTAGATTGTCGATTTTATTCATTTCATTCATTTTTGGAGAAGTCTTCCACCTTGCCATACCATTTTTACATCACTTAAAGCAGGTTTTTGAAGTCTTGGGTGGGTTTTAAGGTCCTACGGCCATACTGGGGCATATGGGGGTCGTCTGAGATTAACACAGAGCAAACCAGAGGCTCTGTACCATCTCAGATGGGTCCCAGACGGCCCCCCATACGGGGCCGTAGGAGATAGTTTGATCTCTTGGCCAAGAGAGGCCAAATGGCCCAGACAGCCCCCCATACGGTCCCGTATGGGAGCCGTCTAGGGCGGGCGTGGCCTCTCTCTCTCCCCCCTCTTATACCTCTCTCTTTTCTCTCTCTCTCTCTCTTCCATTCTCTCTTCTCTCTCATTTTCCAACAAATTTCTCTCTTCTTTCTCCCTCATTTATTGGCCAAATCTTCTCATTTTTTCTCCTAAAACTTCTCCCAATCCATTTGAGACATCGATCTAATGATTTTCTACAAGTTTAAAGCTTGTTTTCTCAAGATTTCTTCGATATGGTTTTCAATGCCCTAGTTTTATCTTTTTCATTTCTTGGTCATTCTAGGAGATTTTGGGTGGGATTTCTTTAGTATTTTGCTTGGTTTGGATGTTGTGAATGCCATGGATGAATTTTCATTCAAATTTATGTAAAAAGTTTTTGATTCTATGAATATAGGGGAAACTCTTGCCGCGTGAATAGTGACCATACGTCCCCCATATGGCCGTATGACCTCAAAAATTCAATTTTTCGTTTGTTTCCTCTATATTATGCTTTTTATTTTGGTTTATCTTGTATCCCTATGAGCTTGAACAAGGTTTGTCTTCATTGTAGGGATGCCTAACACTAAGAGACTCGCCTCCAAACGCCCAAGAACCACCGGTTCCCTCGTCTACACCCGATGAACCCCTCTTTAAGTTATCCCATCATCGAGAGAGATATGATAAGTTGAAGCCAAAAACATTTGCGACATTGTGCTACCTTGATTGGGGGCTTGTGGAGAACCTCGGGATAGCAAATCAAGTAAAGGAATGGTTATCACATAATTGTTGGGACAAGCTTTTTGCCATAAATGAGCCAACCTTTCACCAATTAACCTTGGAGGTTTTGAGTACATTCGAGGCACAACAAGATGACACTTCGTGTGGGATAGGAAGTGTATCACCATCCACTTTCAAGCTTTTGGGAAAAAGCGTACTATGAACCACTTGGACTTTGCTAGGTACTTGGGGTTCTATGATGATGAGTTTATCAATTACATGCCCGGTACACGTCTTAAGCTTGATTTCCCAAGTGAAGATAGGAGCAACTATTTGGCAACCTTGGCAGGTGATGATCAGACCCAAAAGGCCTCACGCATGACTGACCCAGCATACAGATTCATTCATCCTTTGATTGCTCATTCTATTTGGGGATGGACTGATAGCAAGGGGGTTGTCACTCAAGCCAATATTTACACGATGTATGGCATTCTTGAGCGATGCCCTACTCACCTTGGCCACCTTATCGACGATGCATTTCTTCACCAGGGCTCGTATAAATGATTGGGAGCTATATTTATTGCGCCCTATGTGACTAGATTGATCCGTGGCATGGGTTTATTTGAGCAGACACGAGGTATGACCATTGTAGGAGGTACAACACACCTCGGGCAGGCCCACACTACGGGCGATAGGCTTGGTGGTGAGCGTGCGTGTGAGTGGCAGACCCACTCGACACCAGGCCACTGGTGGGTCCAGTCAGTGACAGACAGGACACAGAGTCAGAGACTGAGGGCGCGCCTGTCCCCATAATAGCACTACATCATTACCTGACTTCGACAAGAGACTGAGGGGGATTGAGGGAGAAGTTCAGGCTGTGCAATAGGAGCAGCGTGAGATTCGTGGCTAGCTTCACCAGATCTTTGAGGGACAATGCTGACTCGAGGTAGATTTTCACCTTTTCATCTCCTCATACTATAACTCATCCTCGCACCATATGACCGCTCCTTTTGCCCCCATGCCACCACCACCGGCACCAGATTGTGATGAGTAGAGGCGAGTTTGAGCATGGAAACATATCATTTTTTTTAGTTTGTTTTGTTTTGTATTTTTGTGTTTTGAATGAGTTGGCATGGTTCTTAGCCTACCGACTTGTGATTGTCGAACTCTATGTTATTTTCATCTCTGTGTTTTGTTGACTACTCTCTAATTTCTCCCTAGTGTTTGTATTGTGAAATTTTTGTGGAATGATGATGCCCCCTTGTTACCTCGCAGGGCATTGAGGGAATTTGGCGAGCTTTCCTAGTTTTAATGGAGGTCGGACGAGACATGTATTCCTCACCACACCTTTTGTCGAGTCATCCCTCACGATGAACACAAGATGAACAGGGGAAGTTTCATTTTCACCCTCCTCTATTATTTGCATTGCTTCTTCTTGCATGTTTTTTGACAAGGTCCCCTTGCGTATATCCCGCAAGTGCACGGGTTTGTCGAAGTAATAATCCCGGGTGAGCGGGTATCGAATCGACAGAGAGTAGGGAATAAAAATACTTAATTCGATTCTTAGCTATGTAAAAGATCAATGATAATGAGTGTGACAATGATTCAATTCTCAACAATAAAAGCAACAAGTAAGAGAGCAAAAGTAAAGAAGGGGGTAAGGCAATCGATAAAGATGGGGTACCCGGATAATGCTCCGCCTAGGATAAGTGTTTCAAGTGCAAGAACCCTCTATTAAGCTTCCTAATCAATGCAATGGTGAGTCATGGAAATCCTTAATTACATAGTCCCAAATCTAAGGTCAACTATGCCTAACTCTATACATGTCCCGGAGGAGAAATCGAACAATCTCAACACCTCGCACTCACATAGAGTTGCAATGAGCTCAAGGGATTCCAAGTGATAAATCTCTTCCTAATTATAGACCTAACCCTTAGGTCCAGGTGGAAGGTCCCTAACCACAATTGAGCCCTAGATACTAAGATCACCTCAACGCTTCTCTCCGTTGTACGCGCAACTAAGCCCCAGCGGAAGTTCATCCCTTAGACCATTCACTCTATTATGGCCGCAAAGAACTCGAGGAATGGATGTAGAATCTATCACGCTGGAAGGGAAAGGGGATGCTCCTGTATCTCTTGACTCACCCTCTCAACCCTCTCCAACCTAGCTTTGTCTAACGCTCGTGGTGTGTCATTCACTCACAAGGTTACCAACAAGAACTCTCAACCCTAGTGTCACTCTAGGGGAAATGTTCATACAATCAAGCATTCAAGGTTGGAACTCACAATAAACATCAATTAATAGAAAGCATAATAAAGAGGTTCAAAGAAACAAATACATCCTAGGGTTCACAATACCCGAGTACCCACTCGGGGTTTAGCTCTCCATGGAGCTAAGTACAATCAAAGAAATAGAATGTAAAAGCAATGAATCCATAAAGAAAACCCCTCGATAGTCGTGTCAATGGTCTTGTGGAAAGTCCTCTATTCGTAGTACAAGGATTCCCTCGTCCGGTATAGGATACGCCTCGACAGAAGCTCCCCTACCAACCTTCTTCCTAAGGAATGACGATGTCGGAGCCGTAGAACCTCTCCAAAACCTTAGCCAATACCCGTGAAAACGCTAGCCGAAGCCCTCTCTCAAGTTGGGGAAAAGATGGATAAAAGAATACTAAAATCGGGGCTGATTCGGCTTTAAATATGGTGGGAATCGGGCGACTACACGTCCGTGGATGCTTCACACGCCCGTGTGGAAATTCCCAAGCCCGTGTGGATCCTCTGAACTCCTGTTTTCTCGGACGGCTGTGAACAGTGCTGCTACAGTACTTTCTACCGTGTTGCTACGTTACTCCGCTACAGTATTCTCCCTGAATTGCCTCCTGAATCCATACTTTCATCGGAGTAACGTAAACGGGCACACGTTCACATCATGGATCACTTGCATCTTCAATGATAGGCACGTTTGTAAAGCTCTTGTTCTATGTGCATAAGTCAGAATGCTCGAGTGTGACTGCCTTTATGCTCCTCCAAATGGATGTGCCAACTCGAATACGAGGAGGTTGGCACACACTCTAGCATCTCACATCGACCTATGTCTTCGCGTTTGAACCTTAGCAAAATTTCCTCCAAAATCGGTGCATTGTAATCCACATTGGCTTCTTTCCTTCATACTTGGCCTCACAATCCTACCTGCACGAAAGTAACATAAAAACACACATATTAGTGTAAAAACCTAAGAAAAGTAATGCTCAACATAATGAATGAATGCTTCGCATTCACATTGCACAAGCACTTATCAAACTCCGCCACACTTAAGCTTTTGCTTGCCCTCAAGCAAAAATTAAAATGTTATGTGCATCATTGAAGAAAATATTGGAAGTGCTTGGACTTAGGTTCACCAAAGTATACAAAGAGAGCATTCTACAAGTTAGGGAAATTTCAACATAAATATGAAAAATCGAAACTCTAGTTAAAAACTTGAATAAAAAAGGACAACAAACCTGAAATCGTGAAAGTGTGTGGACTCACTCAAGTCAACCCAAGGTATACTCCTTAAAGCTCTAAGTATAAGGGACTTATTTATCTGCACAAGTGACAACAATTTCAAAGATGGTAGTAGCTTCACACATCCTCTAAGGTTGCCCTTTCCCAAGCGGCCGCTAAGGTGGCTTTCACACTTTCGAGGTGGTAGCTCTTTCTACCGGAGTGGTAGCTTTCACTCATCCTATGAGATAGCTCTTTCTCTCATTAGGGCATAGCTAGTATCCGACTTATGAGAGTAGCTTCATACTTCATAGGTGGTAGCTTTTTCCACCAACAAGCACAAATAAACAATAAAACTATTTTTTTATTTTTTTATTTTTTTTAAGCAATAGATTGTAAACAACTATAACTAGTCCCTTTAACATCAAACTTGAGTTTCCAAAAGAGTTTAAAGAGTGAGTAGTGCAACAAGTATAAATCGGGCAAAAATTCCTAGAAATTCAAGCAAAAACTAGAGCATGAAAAATATTCAATGTTAAAAATTCTCCTAAACTCAAGAATACAATCCTTGCAACTAAGGTGAACCGCCATTGGCTATGTGAGCATATAACAATCAAGAATAATAGAAAAGATGTGTGCACTATGAAACTTCCCCCCACACTTAAGTTGTACATTGTCCTCAATGTACACATGCATGCTCACTCAAAATGTATATCATTCAAAAGCAAATGTGGGAGAAGCAATCAAAACAATACTCCCCTGACTCCTAGTGTTGCGTTTAATGAAGCTAATTCCATGGGAGTAGTGTTCCGACGGGTTGAGAGGCTCACACGGCCAAGTGCCTCAGCACCTTGGCCGTGCCCATGACTAAGTCTCAATTCCCAAGAAGACAAGACCATCTGCACGCAAACACGAGGGGGTTCAGTGAAGCTCAATAATAAAACAAAAACAAAATAACTCGAGTGCATATAAAAATAAAGCAGTGAATACAACTCGATGGTGCAAAATGAAAATAAACTCAGAAGGAAAATCCTTTCTGAGTGAACAAGTCTAAAATAAAATGTAAAGAAAGTAAAAGAAAGGAAGAGTCAAATGGCGGTGTCACTCTCGAGCTCCTGTGCTGCTGCTACTGCTGAAGAAGCACATGGTGGGTCCACCGGTGCCGGGGTAGAGGATGGGGATGCTGGAGGAAACTGAGGGTCTGGATCTCAGTAGATCTCGTAGAAAGTCGAACCGGGCCATAAGATCTGTGTACTGAGCTTACTGCATAGCCCGGAGATCCGCAACCTCAGTCCGAATCTCTCTCACATCGGTCTCCAACCTCTCAATACGATCATAAGCTCGAGTACCCGATGCCACAGAAGGTGTGGGAATCTGCTGGGCACCCCCCGCAGTATCTCCTTTGCTCCTGGTGGTCTCTACAGTAGCTGTAGAAAGAATATAGACTCCTGGCCCAAACCTCCTTACCAACCCCATCATCCTGATCGTATCAAATGCAAGAGGAGTAGGCACAACTGTCCTCTTAGCACCACGTAAGGCGTCGCCCAAATCCATTCCCAAAATGAGTCTGGTGATATAGGGGACAACAAATAATAAACTCACTCTCGTCGAATGACCCTGGTACTGCAGAATATCCGCTAGTATGTACTCCAAGTGAAGTGGTACATTACGGGCCATGGAGTATAAAAAGAGCAAATCCAGCTTGGTCAAAGCAGCTGTGTTATCTGCTCGACCTATCACGGACTTGCTGATAACTGCGTGTAAATATCTGTAGCTGAACCGGGATAAACTAAAGGCCTTCGACAACCCCGGTTCATACTCCCAATGGCCATACAAAATCCTATACGCATGATATGGAGTTATTGATACTGGAAAATCTACCGGTAATCATCCATACTCCACTGTACCTGTGTAAGCGACATCGTACAGTCCTGTCCGAATCGAGAACTCAGTGACACTCATGGAGAATGGATGTCCGAATGCCCGAAACTGTATCGCCTCCATAGTGTCAAATCTCCCGTGCATCAAACGAAACTCAAAAGACGCTATAACCTCAAGCGTCAATGCGCGGTAAGCTGGCTCACTGATTGCCAATACCCTCCTCCAGCTTCCCACTGCTAGTATCTCATCAATTTCATTAGCCAGCTTGTCACCCTGCTGAATATCTTTCAGCACTTGCAAACCCACGAAACAAGTCTGACCAAACCCGAGTGCTGAAAGTCTCTCAAATCGAGCTTGTTGCTCGGGGTTTGGGATGTCCATGTGTAATGGCTTGGGTGGTGTGAGTCTGAAACACTTCACTTCATTTTTCTTCACGTGAGGTGCCATATCTGTAGTATAAAAGAAGGAAATGATCAAAGAATCTCAAAAGCAATATAATACAGAATTCCACACGGGCTTGTGGACATTACCCACGCCCGTGTGGACCTACAGGGCGTGAAACTCCCGCACGGATGCACAACAACTCTCAAAAACCAACTCTAAACGCTTACTAAACATTCATCATGCATGGAAATTCGCAATGAAAGATATTTAATCTGTGAAAAACAAGAGTTGGCGAAGAAAAGAGGACGAAAAGGTTACTGAAGAACTATTATGAAAACTCCGAAAATCGGTATGATATGTGAAGCAAAATCCTAAAAAACAACAATGAGCGGTCAAATAGATGATCTGAAGTAGTTTTCAGGCGACTGGAAATGAAAAAATGAGACGGATCACAAGCTTTTTAAGGAAGAAATCGAGTCTCTTGGAATTCTGTACGTCCAAACGGGCGTGCGGAAATTCCCCACGCTCGTGCCCCTCACTTCAAGAGCACCAACAGGGGCGTACAAACGGCCCTGTGCTCTCTCGGGAAAGCACTTCTTTGACTCTGACCGCTCTCACGTGGGCGTGCGGAAAATATCCATGCCCGTGCGCCTGACCCATAGGGGCAGACGCACGCCCCTCTGGCTTCTCTGGACATCCGAGAAAAATGCTAAGTGTTATACACGCCCGTGCGGAAATTCCACACGGGCGTGAGCATTCACATGCCCAATTTACAAGGGCAGCTACACGCCCCTGTGTTTTCTCGGGATGGAGAGAACTCTTCTACAGAGTTTCACACGGGCGTGTAGAAATTACCCACGCTCGTGCATGGTTCACAAGGTCGCCCACAGGGGCGAGCCCACGACCCTGTGTGCTCTCGGGAAAATCTGCCCAACTCTGTAGGGGTACACATGCCCGTGCGGAAATTACCCACGGGCGTGTGACAGTCGCACGCCCCTGTGCCTTCTCTGGATGAGCTCGCAGTGCAACTCCACGGGCGTGTGGAAATTCCACACGCCCGGGTGTTTTCTCTGGATGACTTAGAAAAATCTGCAGGCTCTGCAGAAAATTTTTGAACATGTTTACACACTTAGAGCCTGCCCTGTTATGCAAATTTTACTAGTGAAAAACACGAAATAGAACCCAAATGACCAAACTTCCGCCGATTCCTCAAAAAAAATAATACACGATGATTTTAAAAACACACAATAACATCGCAGCACAAGCATCTAAAAGTTAGGACACCAACACTTAACAACTTATTCATGCAAAAGAACTAACTAAGGAATAAGAAAATAGTAAACACTTGGGTTGCCTCCCAAGAAGCTCTTGTTTAACGTTACTAAGCTTGACGTACTTTGCCTTACCTCACGGGGGTTCATGGTGGAAAAGTACTTCTCTATTATCACTGCAAATCTCTTCGCCATAGTATGGTTTCAGCCTATGTCCATTCACCTTGAATGTGCCATTCTCCGGATGGTTAATCTCAATGGCTCCATGGGGTGAAACTTCGGTTATGGTATACGAACCAGACCATCTTGATTTGAGTTTCCTCGGAAATAAATGTAGACGAGAGTTGAACAGTAACACCCGATCGCCTGCTTTGAAGTCCTTCGGCATCTTAATATGTTTGTCATGCCACTTCCGAATTCTCTCCTTGTATATCCTTGTATTCTCATATGCCTTCATCCTCCATTCGTCTAACTCGTTGAGATGTAACATTCGTTGCTCTCCAGATTTGCGCAAGTTAAAATTCATCACTTTAATTGCCCAATATGCTTTGTGCTCTAATTCCACCGGTAAATGGCAAGATTTTCCATACAATAAATTATAGGGAGTGGTCCCTATTGGGGTTTTGTATGCTGTTCTATGAGCCCAAAGTGCGTCATCCAATCTTTCGGACCAATCTAGTTTTCCTTGTTCCACTGATTTGGTTAATATTCTCCTGAGCTCTTTATTTGTGACCTCCATTTGTCCACTCATTTGCGGATGGTAAGGAGTAGCTAGACGATGATGAACCCCATAGCGTTTTAACACTTTCGCCAGTTGTGTATTACAGAAATGGGTTCCCCGATCGCTGATAATAATTCTTGCAGTTCCAAAGCGAGTGAATAGATTCTTCAAACCCTTCACCACAGTTCGTGCATCATTAGTTGGAAGAGCTTGGGCTTCCACCCACTTGGAAACAAAGTCAACTACCACCAGAATGTATTGATTTCCATTGGACTTTGGAAATGGTCTCATAAAATCAATCCCCCAAACATCAAATACCTCGCAAAATTGCATGGGATTTTAAGGCATCTCATCCCTTCGTGATAAATTTCCAGCCCTTTGACAACTATCACATCGTAAACCGAACAGATAAACATCTTGGAATAAGGTTGGCCAATAGAACCCGGCAGCTAAAACCTTCTCTGCAGTTCGACTTGAAGCATAATGCCCCCCACTGGGCCTGAGTGACAATGCGGAATGATGTTCCAACCTTCCTCCCTAGAAACGCACCTTCGCACCACCTGATCTGCACAAATACGGAACAAGTAAGGGTCTTCCTAGAAAAAGTTCTTAAGGTCACTGAAAAATTTCTTCTTCTGCTGAAAGCTTAAACCCTCCTTCAATACTTGTCCTGATAGATAATTTGCAAAATCTGCGAACCATGGAACATCTTTCGATTCTAATTCCTTTACCGCATACAAGTGCTCTTCAGGGAAAAAATCATTAATTTCCTTGCTTGTCGGTTCTTACCCCTCACAATCTTCTAATCTCGACAAATGATCTGCAACCACATACTCTGTCCCTTTTTTATCCCTTATTTCCATGTCAAATTTTTGCAATAATAATATCCGCCGAATCAATCTCGGCTTCGCATCTGCCTTGTTCATGAGATAACGGAGTGCAGAGTGATCTGTGAACACTGTGACATTAGATAGGATGAGATATGGTCTGAATTTATCAAAAGCAAACACCACTGCTAATAATTCCTTTTCAGTAATGGTGTAGTTCTCTTGTGCACTTGTGAGAGTCTTGCTAGCGTAATAGATTGGTTGAAATTGCTTGCTTCTCCTCTGACCCAAGACTGCTCCCACTGCATAATCACTAACATCACACATTACTTCAAAGGGCTCATCCCACTTCGGTGTTGTCAGAATTGGTGCTTGCACTAACTTTTCTTTCAGCATATTAAATGCATTCAGATAGTCATTTCTAAAATCAAAAGGGGTATCCTTCTCTAAGAGTTTTTTTAATGGTTGGGAGATCTTAGAAAAGTCCTTAATGAACCTTCTTTAAGAACCTGCATGACCCAAGAAACTGCGGATCCCTTTTACACTCATAGGCGGAGGAAGCTTTTCAATTATCTCAATCATCACCTTATCCACCTCCATACCTGCCTGGGAAATCTTATGTCCAAGGACAATGCCTTCTTGTACCATAAAATGACACTTCTCCCAATTGGGGATGAGATTCGTCTCTTCACATCTCACTAAAACTCTTTCCAAATTATTTAAGCAATCATCGAAAGAGACCCCGAACACTGAAAAATCATCCATAAAAACTTCCATAATATCTTCGAGAAAGTCATCAAAAATGGCCGTCATGCAGCGTTGGAATGTTGCAGGAGCGTTACATAGCCCGAAAGGCATTCTTCTGTGAGCAAAAGTACCATAAGGGCAAGTAAATGTGGTTTTCTCCTGATCTTCTGGAGCTATTGGGATTTGAAAGTATCCCGACATGCCATCAAGGAAACAGTAGAAATGATGCCCCGCTAGTCGTTCCAACATTTGGTCAATAAATGGCAAAGGAAAGTGATCTTTCCGAGTGACGTCATTCAGTCTCCTATAGTGAATGCAAACTCGCCAACCAGTAACTGTCCTAGTGGCAATTAACTCATTCTTTTCATTCTTCACCACTGTCATTCCTCTTTTTTTCGGGACAACATGGGTTGGGCTCACCCACTTGCTATCTGATATGGGATAGATGATTCCCGCATCCAAAAGTTTTATTACTTCCCCCTTAACAACTTCTTTCATATTCGGGTTCAATCTTCGCTGAGGTTGGATCACAGATTTGTAGTCATCCTCCATTAGGATCTTATGAGTGAAGAATGATGGGTTTATACCTCTAATGTCGGATATCTTCCATGCAATTGCTGATTTGTGCTTTTTCAACATGCTAACAAGCTTATCGTTCTGCTCTGCAGACAAGTTTGAAGCTACAATAACAGGGAGTTTAGAGTCCTCCATTAAGAATGTATATTCCAAAATGTTGGAAGAGTTTTAAGCTCAAGTTCTGGTGGTTCAACAATTGATGGGTGCAAGCCGCCCTCCTTCAATTTATCAATCTTCTCAAAATTATTTGCCTCATGTTCACAGTTATCCTCCTCCTCTTCTAACTGGGTACCTATCTCTTTACAATCTGCAACAAATATCAACGTGCCCATTCCATATAGTTCTACTTTTGAAATAACAACCCCAACTGAAAAGAGTTCCTGCCTCTGGTCTCGATGGGAAGAATCAAACTGAGCAAGTATTCTTTCTACACTTTCCTCCAACTGGTCGCTCATTGACGCCGACGTTGATTCCTCAAACTGCTTTATCACATTATCTAATCCACCGTTTTGCCCTTGAATCCTGGTGATGCACTCTTCAAAAGATTCTTCTACTGGTTGTTGAGTTGTACACTGCTCATGGTGAGAAGAACACAGCATGTCATGCCATGCAATTGTTTGAACTTTCTGCTCCACGTGTTCAACCATTCTCATGATAGTGTTAAATGATTCAAACATGTTAATCATTTCCTACAATAAAAAGAATAAGGAAACGTCAGAACAATGATAGAATAAGAAAATATGAAATAGAATGTATGGTGAAATAGCTAAGAAAACAAAGTGCAAAGTATCTTTAAACGCCTAGCTCCCCG
This sequence comes from Dioscorea cayenensis subsp. rotundata, assembly GCF_009730915.1. Lineage (NCBI taxonomy): Eukaryota > Viridiplantae > Streptophyta > Magnoliopsida > Dioscoreales > Dioscoreaceae > Dioscorea > Dioscorea cayenensis. The sequence continues at coordinate 16,534,759 of NC_052480.1, read as the reverse complement.
GCAACGGTGCCAAAAACTTGACAAGGTCCCCATGCGTATATCCCGCAAGTACACGGGTTTGTCGAAGTAATAATCCCGGGTGAGCGGGTATCGAATCGACAGGGAGTAGGGAATAAAAATACTTAATTCGATTCTTAGCTATGTAAAAGATCAATGATAATGAGTGTGATAATGATTCAATTCTCAACAATAAAAGCAACAAGTAAGAGAGCAAAAGCAAAGAAGGGGGTAAGGCAATCGATAAAGATGGGGTACCCGGATAATGCTCCGCCTAGAATAAGTGTTTCAAGTGCAAGAACCCTCTATTAAGCTTCCTAATCAATGCAATGGTGAGTCGTGGAAATCCTTAATTACATAGTCCCAAATCTAAGGTCAACTATGGCTAACTCTATACATGTCCCAGAGGAAAAATCGAACAATCTCAACACCTCGCACTCGCATAGAGTTGCAATGAGCTCTAGGGATTCCAAGTGATAAATCTCTTCCTAATTATAGACCTAACCCTTTGGTCCAGGTGGAAGGTCCCTTACCACAATTGAGCCCTAGATACTAAGATCACCTCAACGCTTCACTCCGTTGCACGCGCAACTAAGCCCCAGTGGAAGTTCATCCCTTAGACCATTCACACTACTATGATCGCAAAGAACTCAAGGAACGGAGGTAGAATCTATCACGTCGGTGGGGAAAGCGGACGCTCCTGTACATCTCGACTCACCCTCTTAACCCTCTCCAACCTAGCTTTGTCTAACGCTCGTGGTGTGTCACTCACTCACAAGGTTACCAACAAGAACTCTCAACCCTAGTGTCACTCTATGGGAAATGTTCATACAATCAAGCATTCAAGGTTGGAACTCACAATAAACATCAATTTATTGAAGGCATAATAAAGAGGTTCAAAGAAACAAATACATCCTAGGGTTCACAATACCCGAGTACCCACTCTTGGTTTAGCTCTCCATGGAGCTAACTACAATCAAAGAAATAGAATGTAAAAACAATGAATTCATAAAGAAACCCCCTCGATAGTCGTGTCGATAGTCTTGTGGAAAGTCCTCTACTCGCCGTCCAAGGATTCCCTCGTCCGGTATAGGATACACCTCGACGGAAGTTCCCCTACCAACCTTCTTCCTAAGGAATATCGATGTCGGAGCCATAGAACCTCTCCAAAACCTTGGCCAATACCCCTCAAAACCCTAGCCGAAGCCCTCTTTCAAGTTGTGGCAAAGATGGAGAAAAGAATACTAAAATCGGGGCTGATTCAGCTTTAAATATGGCTGGAATCGGGCGACTACACCGGCGTGGATGCTTCACGCGCCCGTCAGGAATTTCCACACGGGCGTGGATAATTTCCACACGCCCGTGTGGATCGTCTAAACTCCTATTTTCTTGGCCAGCTGTGAACAGAGCTGCTATAGTACTTTCTACCGTGTTGCTACGTTACTCTGCTACAGTATTCTCCCTGAATTGCCTCCTGAATCCATACTTTCATCGGAGTAACGTAAACGGGCACACGTTCACATCATGGATCACTTGCATCTTCAATGATAGGCATGTTGGTGAAGCTCTTGTTCTATGTGCATGAGTCAGAATGCTCAAGTGTGACTGCCTTTGTGCCCCTCCAAATGGATGTGCTAATTCGAATACGAGGAGGTTGGCACACACTCTTGCATCTCACATCGACCTATGTCTTCACGTTTGAACCTTAGCAAGATTTCCTCCAAAATCGGTGCATTGTAATCCACATTGGCTTCTTTCCTTCATACTTGGCCTCACAACCCTACCTGCACGAAAGTAACATAAAAACACACATATTAGTGTAAAAACCTGAGAAAAGTAATGCTCAACATAAGGAATGAACGCTTCGCATTCACATCGCATAAGCACTTATCATTTTTCATGATTAATGTACATTGAGGGCAATACACAACACTAAGTGTGGGGATGGGTGTATTTCATGTATTAGTACCATTTGTTACATGCTAGTGGTACCTATGATGGCTTTGTTCATTCTTGTAAGATTCTTTTAGCTTGGATTAATGATTGATGTGAGTTACTTGTTTTTATGCTTTATTGAATCCTGTTTTACTCCTGGAATTGTCATGTGCACTGAATTTTTTGTCGATGCCCTGGGAATAGCCAACATGACTACTTTAACTCTCTTGTATGCGTAACACACTACTTTGAGTACTTGGCCTTAGAACACTAACTTTTATCCTTCAATGAACTCTAAAGAACTTCTAAGTCTTGTTGAGCTAATCCTAGTTTTGTGGCATGTAGAGTACATTGAAGATGTGATCTAGGGTGAATGTGAAAAAAAAATAATAAAAAAAAAATGAAATGAAATGAATACAAAAAAAGAAAAACGAAAGAAAGAAAAAAAATAGAAAAAGAAAAAAAAAGAGTCTATGTCAGTATTCCTCTGCTACTGAAGTATGAATGCATCTATGTAGACTGTAATCGAGTAAAATAAAAAAGAAATGAATGATGAAATGAAAAAAAAAAGCCCTAGTGATCTTTTTGAGTACCTACCAATGGTTTTGAGATGAAAGTGGATTTAGTTTCGAGCTATAGAATTAGAAGGATCTTACTTGCCCATTGAAGTAGCACTTAGTAGTTTAAGACTTAGTATTCTTTGTAAGTGGAGTGATTAGCATCTAGAGCTGTACTGATAGAAGTCCTTAGGATAGACTAGATCAGGGCAAATGAGATATAAGATCCACTTACACAGCACAGACATATAAGGGTTGAGACAGGATATTTTTATTATGCTTATTGACTATAACTCAATAGCTAGGTATCATTGTCCATTGCTTTTGGAGTTTTATATTTGCTTGATGCCAGAGGTAATTCATTTAGCCACTTTTCAATCTCTTTGTTTTTCATGAGTTGATTGCTTGGGGACAAGCAATGCTTAAGTGCGTGATATTTGATAAGTATCTAAATGTAGGTGTTTTCGTATATATATAATATTCACTTTGCATGTATTTTGTGAGGTTTGATGCCCGTTTTGCACTTAATCATCTACTATTTGCCTTGTAGGGCATAAGGAAGCCATGGATAACAAGCAGATATCATTTAGGCGAAAAAGACAAGAAAACAGGAATTTCATACCATCCCCCATACTACACAGTATGGGGGCCATATGCACTGTAGCAGCGGAATGATTTGGAGTTGTCTGCCCAGATTTCCATACTACCCAGCAAACGGGGCCGTATGCACCTCGTATAAAACGTGAATCTAGGGTTTTTGAGTTCTATCCGACCCCCATATGACCCCTATATGGGCCGTATGTTGTGGGGGGTATAAATACTGACCTTTAGGGCAGAACAAAGGGGCTTTTTGCTGGGCTTATTTTGGGAGACCACTTGACCGGCTTTGGGGGGACCTTGGGAAGGAGAAGATGGGTAAGGAAGCTAGAAGATCATTCAAGGCCAAGGTTCAAGACTCTCAAGGCAAGAAGGCAACATCATTCAAGGGGAGATCTACCACGATTGGAAGGAAGGAGACCCATGGCTAGAGTAAGCATCATTCGGCATTCCTTTGGTGGGGCAAGAGTCATTCGGCATATATTCTACCTCCTCCTCCATCATTTCATCTAGGGAGTGTCACTTATGCTTTTCTTTTGTGTTTCACTTGATTGTATTGCTTGTTGTGGGATGATGACACACTAGACCCCCAAGGCCACCGGGTGTTGGTGAACTTTGGTGGATTTTATCATGTATTTTGGATGATTACTTGTTAATTCCATGCTTGGGTAATTTTTAGATTTAATCCATTATTTTCATGCTAAGTGCTACACTAAGAACAAATCAGTAGCTCTTTTATGACTGATGCATGTAGATGTGACTTGCTCGCATGTATTAGATCATGAATGGATTAGAAGGGGATACTTGTATCATCACGGCGAGAAATTGGGTGTTTGGTAGCCCTCCATGTAGGTTTAAGCCGAAGAAGAGTAGGCTTACTCCTAAGTGAGATTTCCTCATACTTAATGCAATCATAGGAATGTGGATTTGGAAGAAATAACTTTCTATGTTCGTATGGGATTAGGGTTCAATCGCCGAGAAAATTGGGGTTGTTCTAATCCTTGAAATTCATGGTCCATTTTACCCTTGCATATTTTATTCATCATCCATATTTCATGATAACCCCTCAAGGGGATCCTTATCCATAGGCCTTTGCATTATTACTTGTTCTCTCTAATTTATTGATAATCTTGTTTTAGTTTTAATTGCACCTAGTAGACTAAATTCCCTCACTTGAGATCTTAGGCTTGATAATAGCTCGACAAGGAGTAATAGGAGAACCTTAGCCCCGTTGAATACGATTCTCATGTCTTCACACGAGGTATTATTTGGCGATCCCGTACACTTGCTGGGAAGCAATCATGGACACTTCCACAAGAAGTCCTTGAATCGCTCCCAATTCTCAAACCAGGATTTAAGATCAATCTAAACAAATGAAGATATCTCATCACAAAGCTTTGCCGAGTTTCCGGGAGGGAAGTACCTTGCATGGAAAGCTTCGACCATTTCGTTCCATGTCGTAATGGATGCTCTTGGCAAGGAATGAAGCACTACTTGGCTCTTCCTTTTAGTGATAATGGGAAATCCCTCAATCTAATAGCATCATCCGTAACACCATTGATCTTAAGGATATCACACACTTCCAAGAATTTCTCGATATGATTGTTCGGATCCTCATCGGCCAAACCATTAAACTTGACTGTTGTATCATCTAGATGAATGTTGGCTTAAGCTCAAAATTTGGAGCTGTAATTAGTGGCCATACAATACTTGACTGTGTGCCCAAAACTGCGGGTCTAGCATAATCTGAGAGTGTCCGCCGCTACTTATTCTATTCTGCCATATTTTTAGACCCTTCACCTTCTACCTAAGCTTAATTAGATTGGTCTTGTACAGGTTATTTACCCCTTTTTCTAAGTGTTTGTTCAAGTTCAGGATCACCTCTAACCAATGTCGAAGGGTTCCCTCGGGTCATAACCTGGAGCTGCAACCAAAGAAAAAAAAATAGAACAATGAAAGAATAAGGTGTGAAATAGAATAAATGATGAATACCTAAAATAGAAAAGTGCAAAGTGTCTCCAAAACAATTATTCCCCGGCAACAGAGCCTTAAACTTGACAACACCCCTTTGCGTGTTGACTGCAAGTAAATAGGTTTGTCAAAGTAATAATACCCATGTGAGTGGGTTATCATATCCACAAGGATTAGTGATCATAAACACAAAAATTTCTATTTAACGAAAGTGAGGATGAATCAATAGTGGTGCGAACAAGAATCAATGCAAATAGAAATAAGAAACGAAAAAGGAAAAGCAAATAAGAGAAGGCAATCGATAGAAAGTGGGGCACCCGGACATTACTCACACTAGGACTAATGTTTCAAGTGCAAGACCAATCATTATGTCTCGTAATTGATGCTCAATGAGTCATGCAAATCCTAAAACACCTGGTCCCAAACCTAAGGTCAACCGTTACTAACCCTATACTATGCCCCTACACTATGCCCAAGCAAAGGATGGGAAATAGATTCTCCAATTGTGATACAATTGCGAGTTAAATATGGTTGAAATAGGGAATCTAGGCGAGCATGTGCAATTTCCACACGCCCGTGTAAATCTGTAGAAATTGGTTTTTCAGTGGCCTGTGAAAAGTAACTGCTACAGTGATTTTCTACAATAATTTGCTACAATAACCTGCTACAGTTTTCTGCCAAAAACACTCCGGAATCCATACTTTTCATCGAGGCAACATAAACAGGCACACGTCCATATTGTAGATCGTGTCGCTTCTTCAATAAAGGATAACATTGATGAAGATCTTGCTAGCATTGCACAAGTCAGAATACGCAAATGCGACTGCCTTTGTGCCCCTCCAAACCACGTAATTTCTTGAACACATGGAGGTTGGCACACATTCACATATCTTCGAGCACAACTTGTGTCTTCACATTTGTTCACTCCAAGATTTTATCAACAAAGTGCAGTCGCAATCTACTTTGGCTTCTTTCCTCTCTATTTGGCTCCCCAACCCTACATGCACAAGAGATTACAAAAACACATGTATTAGAGCTAAAATCTGATAAAAGTAATGCTCATCGTAAGAAAATAATACCTTGTAGTACTAATACACAAGCACTTATCAGATACCACAAAGAGCACACATGTTCCAAGGGCCCATGTTAAATGCATAAAACAAATCATTGGTTGATAAGCAACCACAAAACATCAACCAAAGTAAATGCTTAACCCGAGGGGAAGATTTGATTTTCCAAAGCTTTTTCCAACCCAAGCAAGAGTTAAGATCAGAATTCCTGGTGTTCCAAAAATGATAAATGCTAGAGCCAACATTAAGACTGTGAGACTTGGAAAGCCAAACCTAGTAATTAGGGTAAATAGTTCCCAGTTACTCAATGATTTCAATGAAATTACTGCAAAAAAAAAACTCACTTTTTGAAGATCCCAATTATTATCTGAAATAAAATCAAAAAGAGTCATAGATATAAGATCAATTTCAGAATTAAGAAAATTAGGTTTAAAAGCTAAAGGGATTTCAAAGCACCAAGAATCAAAAAACAAATAGGTGGTACTAGGATTTGAAGATTTGATCCAACAGTAAGGTTTTAAACCATTGGCAATAGCACATAACCCTCTGAATAAAAATTGAACAATTAGAAGGGCCAGAGTTTTGCTAGAAATTAATTCGACCATATTTAGAAATCAAAATATCGTCCCAGAAAGCAATCTCATGATTCAAATATTTAGAAACCTACTTTGCATAAAGAGAGTGCTTAGTAAAAAGCCATTTTCTTCGGAGAAATTAAAATACCAAGATATGTAAAAGGAAAAGAATCAGAATTGATTTTCAGAATAATGCAAATGCTATTATGGATTTGCTAATTAGACCAAGTAAGGAAGTGGACATTTGATTTAGAAACATTTAAGTGTTGACTAGTTAAGTGACCATAAGCATCCAAACAACATTATATTACGAGCAGCGGTGCGGGTGGGTCGGGAAATGATGACTAGATCAACATACATGAGGTGATTGAAACTATCATTGGTACTAATATTGAAACCCGGGATGTTACCAGAATTAAGGGTTCAATTAAGCATATTAGTCAAAGATTACAAAACAAGGATGAAGAGATAAGAAGATATGGGATTACCTTGTCTCACCCCTTTAGAAGAAGAAATCCAACGACTTGGATGACCATTAATAAGAAAGGAAAAGGAAGTAGAAGTCAGATAAGTCTTAATCAAAGAGATCCAATGAGTAGGGAAATTCATTATAGCAAGGATGGCAATAATTGCACTCCAACTAATTGTTTCATGTGCTTTTTCAATATCTACTTTAATGATCATCCTAGGGGGGTTACTAATATCATGCTTAATTAAATGCACAACTTCTTGCAAAGCAATAATCTTATCAAAGGGGCAGCAACCCACAACAAGCCCCGACTGCTCTCTACCACTGAGATATGGGAGAACAAAAGAGACTTGTTTGGCGAGAATTTTAAAAACAATTTTATAACACATGTTGCAAAGAGAAATTGGGTGAAAATTAGAGACCAGACTAGGATTATCTTTTTTTGGAATGAGAGTGACAAAGGTTTTACCCTAAGAGGTAGGCATAATGGCATTATGAAAAATGTAAAGGACAGTAGCAATTACCTGGTCACCAACATGATTCCAAAAGAAATAAAAAAATTGATTGTGAGAGGATAGGATCATTGATAAAGGCTAAATCCTTCCATTTCCTTCCTCTATTTGTATTTTATTTCTTGAATGCTAAATCTAGCGTTTGCAATTGTTGAAATTGGTGAGCTTAGTGATTGCCCATTCTTGTTAGTTGGATGATAAGAGCTTGAGTAGAGAGTGTGTATTTCCTTTGCTTCAATCTTGTTAGATTCATGGACATCCATTGTCCTTGGGATCAAGTGACTATATCATACTTTAGCATTGATGAGCCTGCCTTCTTTCTCATATTTCCTTGCTTTAGAATGGAGTTGATCTTCATGAAAATTCCTTGGAATCTATTGTACACAAGTTTGAGTCAACCTAATGCTCATTAGAGTTGCATTACATATAGGTTTAGGGTTTTACGCATCCCTTCTTCTTGTTTTCCTTGCTGCCCATTTTTATTGCTGGTTAGGTTTTGTAGAGTGCGTGTGTGTGTGTGTGTGTGTGTGTGTGTGTGTGTGTGTGTTTCGTCAGATAGTGAAAGCTAGGCTTGAGGCATGGAGCCAGTGGAGGTGTAGCACCCTTTGGGGAAATTTTGTCTCCTAACTTTGTGAGTGGGTTAAGTTGAATGCATAATTCTATTAGTATCTTCAAATGTTTGTTAATCATTTAATGGAATTATTTTCTACCTTTATCATATTTTAAATCAATGTTTTGATTGGTTTGAAATGGTGTTAATTTAGCGGCAATAAGCTACATTTATGATGAGAATAGGTTTGCCTTGTTGTCTTAAATTGTTTGTAAATCTTGTTGTGACTTTGAGTTGAGATGGTTGAATTTGAAATTGTTGGAGTATATGCCTTTATGGATGAATGGAAATTATTGAATATTACGTTGACTATGATGAGCTTATTTGATATAAATGAGGTTGATCTTATGTTTCCAAGAGTTATATTTTTATGTCAACAAGTGTATAGCTATAAATCGCGAAGTTAATGAAAATGAATATTGGGTGTAAATGATGCATGCTATTGTTTAGTTGATGTGTACCGCAACCATTCCATGAGGACTTTGTTGCTAACTACAAATTTATTGCAATTAAGGGTTTTTAGGCAAATCGATATGTATGAGAATTATGGAAATAATAAGTAATGAAAACTAAAACTAACAAAACTAAGGCTAGGAATGGCTTAGGTGACTAATTTAGATGCAAGGGCTTCTAGAATTATGATTCACCACAATAATAGATAAAAGACTTCGTATTGACTCATTCTTTGTTAAGTTTAATTGCTTTGCACGTGGAATATCCTAGGATACTCACTAATTTCTCTCAGAATATAGTGAGGTATTTAACATTGAACCACTCTTACTTTTGTCATAATTGAATCTAATTAGATCCTTTAAGTTCTATGACAACCAATAATCCCCGAGAAATAAAAATCTAGGATTTTAGGTTCAATTCTAGGGTTTCCAACACCTTAGTTCATCTTTCAGTCCATCCTTCGGTATCTAAAATCATGCAAATATAAGTGGCCCAACTTATTCACAAGCATTAAATACCATAAAATTGAATCAAAAGCAAATAAACATTAATATGAAAAATAGAAATCAATACATCATCAATTATCTAAACATTGGGCTAATCCCAATCCTAGAACAAACGGTCTACTCGCTCATGTTCAATTTATAAGCTAAACGGTTCATATCAATCATAGATCTAAACATGGAATAAATCAAAGAATAAGAAAGAAGAAACTCTTGATCCTCCATGCTTGATACTCATCTAGATTGATGAATCTTTCCCTTGATCTTATCTTCTTTATTCTTTTTTTGATAGCTTTAGATGATCCTCAACCCTTAGAGAAAATATCCTTGTTCTTCTAGCCAAAATATGCCTTAAAATTCTTTTCTTGGCCTTAAATAGAGGAGGGTTAATTAGGGTTATGGTGGGAGGCAAAGATCCGTGGCTTTGTTAGCTAACATAGGCAGGTTGTCTTTCTTCTATGGCTTTAGTTTTTTAAATTTCTCTACCATCATCCATGGGTAACGTAGCTATCACTGGTCACCGTCATTTCAAATAATGACCAAATTCCACCTGTCTCAATGTAAACTGATAAAGAGCAGTAATTTGAACTAGAAGAATAAAATTACATTAGAAACATAGGGAAAGATGCATGACTGACTAAAAAATGAAACCTAAATTTATTAAAAAATACTATAAATTTAGCACTTATCAAACTATCCCATGCTTTAACTTTTGCTTATCCTCAAGCAAAACAACCATTAAATTCAAAGAGAATTCACTATTCCAAAACTGTTTCACATAAAAACTCAAATGATATAACTGATTTAACATCGACAACAATAAGAAAGTCACAAGAGAAACTCCTAGAAGTTTACAAAACAACTATTTATACGAAAGAAAATGAACATATACAAGCACAACTTAAAAATGTAGCATTCACACCACATGCAAATGAGCATTACACTTAAAATGTCATATATTTAAGCAAATTCGTATGAAAGATCAATAGGTCCTTTATTTGACACTATTTTTCATTGATTTTTTTAATCCTTTTTTTCCTAATTTTCAATTTCCAAATATTTTCTTTTTTTTTTTTACTAACATAGACTGTACATTTCCTTTCTGAGAGATGTACATGCTTATTAGGCACCAGAACAACCATACTTCCTCAATTACAGATCTACATGAATGTGTTCATGCTTAATAATGACTTTTCTGCTAAAGGAACACTCTTATTAGGAGCTAGAACCCCAAGCTACTCAACCACATAAAACAACATAAGACTGTCAAAAAATTATTATTTCACTAAACTTCTATTGACATAAACTCTACCTATATCACTTTTCGCTTATTTGTCCACTTATGAGATATAATATAACTAAAGTTAAGTTTGTCTAAAAGTCACAAAATTTCAAAGAGTTCATTTGCAAGGATATATACCGAATTAAGATGCATATGATCAAGAGCCATGGAGTTAGCATGAAAATTATTGTAAATAAAATGTGTATGCCCAAAGCTATTGATTATAAATAGTGACTTTATCTTGAACCACCTCTATTTTTCATGTAAAATAACAACTGAGTTCTTAAAGTAATCAACGAAAGGTTTTTGTTTTCAAATGAATTTTTTAAAATTTTTATGATTTTTAATTCTTTTATTATTTTAGATTTTATCATGCAACACCTAAAAATATTGCATCAGATGATAACTATGTAAAGGTTAAGTAAACTAAACATGTAGTACCTAAATGGCATCATGCTAACTGAACTTCTTCCTGGTTATGCTCAAAGAAGGTGGTAGAGAAAGAGAGAGAGATTGGTATGCTCATAGGGGTTGTGTCCATCCTCATCGTCGGGAAGGGGGATCACATGGTGACCTTGGGAATTGGTGGACTTATCTTGTAATGCGCGTTTAGGAAAAATTTGAGACAATGTTGGGAGAAAAGGATTTGCCAGTGGACATGAGGTGGAAAAGAAAGAAAAGAGAAAATAATTAAAAAAGTTCTTTTTTAAATAAATATTCTTTGGTGGATTAAAATAATAAAATAAATAAAAATAAAATAAAATATGTTCATTGTGTTTTGTAAAGTAAAATTGAAATAAAGAAGAAAAAAATAATAAAGAAAAGATTTAAAAATTAACCAAGATAAAAAAAAACGTTTTGTTTTGAAATAAAGTTTAAGAAAAAATAAGAATTTGAAAGGCTTTTCTTTTTTAAATAGTACAATATTTTTATTTAATTAAAAAAAAAACATAATTTAAATTATATACATGTTTAGGCAAAACAAGAAGCTTGATCCCGTCTTATGTGGTATTTATGGAAAACGGGATCCAGCTACCCTTTTTCAGTGCAAAAGCACTAAAAATGAGAAGCTTGATCCCATTTTTTTAGTTTTTTTTAAAATTAAAAGAGAGGCAAAGAAGAGACGAGAGGGGACATCTCTTGGATTGTGGGACCAATGAAAAAAAAAATCATGCACGTAGCCATGCACGGATGCCAGGATGCTTTTTCATTCTCTCTTTTCTTTTTGATCTCTAAGGGCATCTCCAACCCAGCGTCACATTTGACGCTTTGGGTTGGATTTGGCGTAGAAAAATCTCCAACCAAGCACTATTTTCTGCACCAAAATAAGATTGGGCTACAGTGGCACACAAGATATTGCGTGCCACTGTAGCCACGTTATTTTAATTTTATTTTTATTTTTTATTTTAGTTTTCAATTTCTGTTTTAATTTTAAGTTTTTTTAATTCTTTTTTTAATTTTGGTTTAAAATTTTGCTTTTAATTTTTTAAATTTATATATATAAATTTATATACATATTTTCTGTTTTTTTTTTAATTTTATTTTTATTTAGTTTTTAATTTTGCTTTTAATTTTTAAAATTTATATTTTTTATTTATTTTTTATTTCTATTTTGATTTTCTGTTTTGATTTTCTATTTTTAAATTCTTTTTAAATTTTAGTTTTTTTTCTTTACAATTTATATTTATAACTTTATAATTTAATTTAATTAATAAGTTATAATTTAATTTTATATTTTTTAATTAATAAAGGCATATCAAATTAAAGAAAATAATTTGCGAATATTCTATTTTAGAGCTAAAAATAGAGATGATGGTTGGAAAAACTTTTGCTGTAGAAACTGTATTTTTGAGTACTGAAGCGCTAAACTTTTCACTGTGAAAAAAGGGGCCAGCGAGGAGATAACCCACATCGGCAACCACATGCACGGTCTTCATTAAGAGGCTCCCTCGAACCATCGAGATATCTCAGTTGGTTCTTTTCATAGATTCTCAGAGAGAGACACAGAGTTTTGGGGATTAAGAAGAAGAAGAAGAAGAAGAAGAGAGAGAGAGAGAGAGAGAGAGAGAACGAAGCATGCAAGAGCATGCATGTTCCATGCAAGATCTCTTCTTTCCTCTATCGATGAAGGTAGAGTGGTCGTCGGCCTTTGAGATGGCGATGGTGACATTGGTCGTAGTGCCACCGTGAGCTTTCAAAAGCCTTTGGATTCAGCGAGAAAAACGCTAGTGCCGTCGGGGACGAAGTCGATCAGCATCTCTTTGAGAGAGTTATTTAGATGCAAGACTTGCCTTATTAGGTCTCAACACAAGTAATCTTCTCATTCTTTTCTCTATTTATATAACTTTATTAATTGATCTTATATATACATACACGTATATATATATAACTAGCTAGATGATGATGATGATAAATTTATTGATAATTACTTGTCAAGTATTGCAGTGATCTACACCCAAAAACTGAGACATATAAGACATGCAATTGGTGTCTACGAGAAGAAGCATCAAAGTCCAATATATGAAAACAAATAGTGATCAAAACTCTCCAATAATATACATGGAATCACAGTGATCACATTTTGCTCATTTGGTTTTTAGGTAAAGAATAAAAAACAACATTAGTGATGTATGATAAGATTAACCTAGGTAGTACCTACATCACCAGATATAAAACATTGATTCTTTGATCGTATTGTTGGTCTTGTTCTTGCTGAACAACTTGAGCATGCTCACTTCTGTAAAGCAAGATTATATATATACACATACTTAAAAAATGACTATTTTATGTATACAATACTAGATAGTGATACGGAATAATATTTTTGAAGGCTTTACTTAGTTGGTATTATAAGTTGTTTGTTCTCTTGGAGGGAACTCTCAGAAGGGAGGATGACAACGCATCTAGCATCCATGCAAGGCTACGTGCATGATGAATATTTTTTAATAAAACTTCCACTGCCGGTCCCACCATCTAAGAGATGCCTCCTCTCATCTCTGCTTTCTTTTTTTTCATTTAAAAAAATAAAACTGAAAATAGGATCAAGCTTCTCGTTTTCACTGCAAAAGCACTAAAAGCATTGAAAACGGGAAGCTTGATCCCATTCTCCATAAAAACCACAAAAAAATGGGATCAAGCTTCCCGTTTTGCCTAAACACATATAATTTAAAATATGCTTATTTTTGTAGTTAAATAAAAAATTGTAATATTAAAAAAAAAGTTATTTCAAAACGAAAAAGTAAATAAATAAAAGAAAGAGAAAATTAAAAAGAAGAAAAACGGTTGGTGATTTGTGAGTCATTAAGGCATCTCCAACCCAACACCCAAATCCCAAATCTATGAAAGTTGCGCACGGTTTTTGAAATTTCAAGCACCACGAGGCACACCCATGCCATGTGACACATATATCCTGAGGAATATTTTGTTTGCTGAAAAAAATTTATAAATAAACAGTATAGCCAGATTGTAAAGCATGAGCAAGTGAAAAGAAAATTTTTGTCTTTTTCATAGAAGCCCCTCCATTGGAGAATATTGATATAGATGACCATATTTATCTCGAATCATGACTAGAATCTATGAGAATGAGTGTAAAAATTTATGTCAAATAATGACATAAAATTAAAATTACATGAACTAAAACATAAAATTTCTAAGTATAAATTGAAAACTAGGAAAAGTAAAAAAAGAGAAAATTTGGGTTTCATCCCAAGAAGGGCTTATTTCAGGCCATAAGCTTGACCCCTTTTCATGTGTTTAAGTGGAGGCTAAAAGAGGTTGGGGAAGACTATATGTCACCTCTTTCCCACTCGATGCATCAACATTGTAATGCTTCACCATTGGTCCATGCACTTTAAAAGAACCTGCAATTTCACCACAAACTTCAACAGCATCATAAAGAAAAACTTTGAGCACATGGAATGGACCTAACCACTTGGACTTGAGCTTATCTAGAAAAAAGTTTCTATTAGTTCCGGAGGAGTAGTTGTGTGTTAACTTTTTGCTCAACTCACTAGTAATGAAAATACAAATAGACAATTAAGCATTCAAGAAGGAGACACATGATATGATTTACCTAGTTCGTCACGCCCTTGCCTACATCTGGGGGTCAAAACCCAGAGAAACAATCCACTAAAAGAAGTTAGGAATGAAGAGTACAAACACACTCTCTCACTCAATACAAATAACACCCTCTCAAGATTACCCGAAGCCCAGTCTCCTCAACCCTCACCAAAGGGTCTATCTCGCATGGCTCATCCTAAATATTCAAGCTGGGTATCTTATATAGACACACCTATGCCCCAATAGTTCCTCCTCTATTAGACTTCTTCACGGCTTCCTAAGTTAGGCACATTCCAAAGTTAGGTGTTACAACACTGCTCATCTTGCTAAACTTGACTGAGTTTTAGCCCAGTTGCAACCGAACTTGTGACACATTCAACCCTCCCGGTTACTTTAATCTGCTTCATAGCAGTTGACTCATCCCGAGCTCCTCTTGCCTGCAATCGCTTCCTTTCTCATGTCATTTTAGCAAGCCCCCTCTCCCTTGGGTCACACCCACCAAGGCGCGAACACCATCTCATCAAAGATGGCCACAAAAGATCTCCCGATCTTCTTTTCAAAACATGGTCCAAGTTTGGTCTTCAATCATGATCTTCAATTACTCCGTCGATATGTTGTTACTAAAGTTGATCTCCTCTTATTCAAGTTTAGCCTTCAATATCTTCCAAGCATGATCTTTAATTATCCATGCTTGGGTCTTCAAATCTTCAATCAAATCGCACCATATATGATTAGTCTCCTTGAATATCTGCACCATTAATTAGCCTTCTTACTAACTCAAGCTCCATGTAATCTTTATGATGATCTTATAATCTTGCCAATCAATTTAATTCCTCTCTTTAGAAATAGATTTCTCATAACAAGATTCTACCAAAAATATGATTCATCATCCCGGATCTTACAAGGATAGATAAAATCATGACTAAGATAAAAACTAGCTCTTCAAAGGAGATCCTTTTACTTTGATGCTCATACTAAAAATAGATCTTCCTTAAATGAATCTTCTAAGAGAAATACTCCAATCATAGTCACCTACCAAGATCTTCTAGCCTTCATATCATCATGCACCAAGTCACCATGTGTTAGTCATATCATCAACCTTGTTACTTCTTTTTGCCAATTCATGGTTGCCATGTCACCTCTTGGTTTATCACATAATTCTAATCTAAGTCTCTAGATCTAACAATCTCTTCCTTTGGCATTATTTGACAGAATGTTCTCTTCTATACTTCTGCCAGTCTAGTGCTGGTTACAACTCCCTGTTACAACATGTACTGCAAACAACAACCCTCACAACACAAGAGAACTAAAGGCAAACAAGATAACATAGAGTAAAAATATTGAAACAACAAACATTGCTCCTGCTTTGTAGCAAATAATGGAAAAGACGATTGCAACCAAAAGAACTCCCCCTTAAGGAATGCCTTGCTGCAAACATCTTTAAGAAAACTTTAGCATATGCAAAATCATTTGTAGAGTCCTTCGGCCAGCAATCACATTTGACAAAGACCTAGAGCACCCCTTAAATGTTCATATCTTGTAGCATCGAGGGGTTTGGTGAAAATGTCAGCTAGTTGTTTTTCAGTTGCAACATGTTCTATCATTATAGTCTTGGTTTCAACTATGTCACGTACAAAATGATGTTAAATATCAATGTGTTTGATTCGAGAATGTTAAACTGGATTCTTGGAAATGTCAATCACACTTTTATTGTCACAGAAAATAGTCAACTATTCCTGTTGTAGACCATAGTCATCAATCATTTGCTTCATCCATGTTAATTGTGTACAACAACTTCCTGTATACTCAGCTGCTGCAATGGAGAGTGAGAATGAACTTTACTTCTCGTTGTACTAAGTGACAAGGTTGTTTCCTAGATAAAAACATCCACCCAAATTGATTTTTCGATCATCTATATTGCTTGCCCAATTAGCATCACTATAACCTACCAAATGTGTATAGGAATCATTAGAATACCAAATGGCAATCTTTGTACTACCACTGATATTGAATGATGTGTTTGATAGTTGTCAAATGAGAATCCTTTGGCAAAGCTTGATATCTTGCACATACTCCAATATTGAAATAGATATCTAGTTTACTAGTTGTGAGATAGAGTAAGCTACCAATCATGCTTGTAGACAGGGTTGGGTCCACATCTTTCCCATGGTCATCCTTAGTTAATTTTTCATTACCACTCATTGGTGTCCTGACATGTCTTGCATTCTCCAACCCAAACCTTCTTACAAGATTCTTTGCATGCTTGCTTTGAGAGATGAAAATACCACTCTTGCTTTGTTTAATCTGAAATCCTAAGAAATGGCTGAGTTCTCCCACCATGCTCATTTCAAACTCTTGCTACATAAGTAATACAAATTCATCAATTTGATTCTCAAATGTGGAGCGAAACACTATATCATCAACATATAATTGAGCAACCATAATATTAGACCTAATTTTATTGATAAACAAAATCTTGTCCACCCCTCTCTTCGATAGCCTTTTTCAAGCAGAAATGTTTTGAGTCTTTCATACCAAGCACTAGGTGCTTTCTTTAACCTATAAAAACCTTTAGCAACTTGAACACATGATTAGAATGCTGTGAATCTTAAAACATTTTGGTTTCTCTACACAAACTTATTCATTTAGAAACCCATTTAGAAAAGCACTTTTGACATCCATCTAATATAATTTGAATCTCTTGCTGTATGCAATGGCCAACAATAGTCTGATGGATTCAAGATAAGCTATTGGCATAAAAGTTTCATCAAAATCAATTCCTTCAACTTGAGTGTACCCTTGTGCAACTAATCTTGCTTTGTTTCTAGTAACATTGCTAACATGTCCGAATATGCATGTGAACTGCAAGTGCACGGGTGTCGAAGTAATAAATACCCGATGGGTCGGGTAATCAAATCCACATGGAACAGGGTTACTAGTACTAATTTCCTATCTACTATCTAGCCTAATGATAAATGGAATGATGTGGTGATCTAATGTGTGAACAAATGAATACCAGAGACAAATATGCAAGGGTAAAATAGAGGGAGATCTCAATAAGTAAAAGTGGGGTATTCGGGCAATGCTCCGCCTAGGATTCAGGTATTAGGTACCGGATATGCAAAATGTTTCTATCATGAGTAAGTTAAGTTGTGGAAATCCAAATATAATCGGATCCTACATCCAGATCACCGATACTAGTCCCCTAAGAGGTTCCGGTGGAGAAATCGCTCAATCTCAACACCTCACACCACATATAACCACAAAGCAGTCAAGAGATTCCAAAAGGTATATCTGATTCCTAAAGATAGATCCAACCATAATTCCCGGCGAAGTGGAGCATCTCCTTTCCCCTCTGATTGGTGTATTCTATCTTTGTATTCCCTAGACTCTATGCAACCATATTTGGTGTGAGGCATGAGATTGAGAGATTTCTCCGGTGAGTCATGAGATATCTCAATCTCATGACTCACCCTTTCAACCCTCTTCAATCTTAAGGTTCTAACCCTAATGGAGACCTCTCTCTCACCAAGGCTACAAATTATGCAAACCAAATAACCATGGGATCAATAAGGCAAGCAAGCATTAGACAATCGAGATTGAAACTTAATCAAACTCGGATTAAATAGAAACACAAAGCAAATCCACAAAAGATGAGAATCCTAGGGTTCACAAACCCAAATACCCTCTAGGGTTTTAGCTATCCATGAAGCAATATACAAAAGACACCATGAATGAATGAAAGTACATAAAAACCATGGAAATAAACTCCCTTATATATGAACTGATGGCCTTGATGGAGATCTTCGACGTCTTGAAGGACCCACTCTGATGCTAGGTTCGCTGGTGGCTTCCTTAATGCAATGACGGAGGAGGAATTGATCAAAGTTGGTGACGAAGTCATCCAAAGCCCCAAAGGCCTCCTCTTTAAACCCAAGGCGTCTCACCCCTAAAGAGCGGCACAAAAGATGAGAAAGAATAGGGCAAAACGGCTATTTATAGGCCTTAAACAGCGTCTGTCACATGCTCCCACACGCCCATGAGGATTTTCCACACGCCCACATGGGCTACAGGGATTTCCACGCTGGGGGGAGGGGGGTGGGCATAAACATTAATTCTGCTACAGTACTACTATAGTGAAATGTTACATTGTTTTGCTATAGTCTTAGCTATAGTACTCTCTATAATCGCGATCCAAACACTTTTCTCTTAAGGCCACATGGCCGGGCATATGTCCATGTAGTAGGCTATAAGACTTTTCTTCATCGATGTATCTTTAAGAGATCTTGCAATCTTCACAAAGAGAAAGAAAATGAAGATGTGACTGTCTTTGTGCCCTTCGAACTAGTAAATTAGCTTCAATTTCCTTGGAGTCGGCACACAACTCCACGTTCATGAACTCCTCTTGTGTCTTGGTCTTTGAATTGCGCAAGAACTCCCAACATTGTGTCTTCATAGCCTATCTTTGCTTACTTTTAACTCTTCAAGGTGTTCACAACCTAATTGCACAAAAGAACACCAAATACACAATATGAAATGTAAACCATGGTAAAAATGATGCTCAATGCATGTAAAACATATATAGAAATATGTCTACTCAAGAACTTATCAAAACTCCACCACACTTAAGACTTTGTTTGTCCTCAAGTAAAATTAAACATTAAACTCATGGAAGAAAAAGAGAAGTGCTTGGCCTTATGTTCACCAAGAGGGTACAAGAATAAAATTCTAAAGTTATGGAGAAAATAAAACACTAGACAAAATAATCAATGCTCTAGCAAACAATCCAATCAAAAATGAAAATGATAAAATCCGAATGCATGTGTGTGTGAAAAATTCAACTCATGTCGACACTATGTCCAATGCCAAGTTCTTATTAACACGGGACTTATTTATAAACAAAAATAATAGGTAGTAGCTTCACACAATCCTCTAAGGTAGCCCTTTCCCAAGATGACTCCTTAGTGGCTTTCACACTTTTGAGGTGGTAGCTCTTTCTACCAAGGGTGATAGCTTTCACACATCTCATGAGATAGCTCTTTCTCTCATTAGGACATAACAAGTATCCGACTTATGAGACTAGCTACATACATGATGAGTGGTAACTCTTTCCACCCCTTATGTACAAACAGTAAACAATTTCCAATTTTTTTTCTTTTTTTTTCAAATTTTTTTTTTATTTTTCTGATTTTGAATTTTTTTTAATAACACTAGCACTCTAAAGTCCCAAACATAATAAACTAGAGTTTTCATAGGTCTAATGAGTGAGAAAAGTGCATAAAAAGCAATTGGACAAAAATATTTAAGGAAATTAGATGAAAACTAAAGCAAGATAAAATATAATGTTTACAATCTTCAAAAACTAAAAATTAAACACATAACCCTAAGGTAAACCTTCATTGGCAATAAGAGCATGCTCATGAAAACACAAGTATAAGTCATGTATAAGGTGAACCATCCCCCACACTTATGATGTACATTGTCCTCAATGTACGCATGTAAGCACAATAAAAATAATAACAATAGAAGCAAAATGTGTGCGGTAATGCAATTAAAACAATACTCCCCTGAACTCCTCATTAAACGTTTGGTGAAGTCTAACTCATGGGCGTGTTGTATGGGTTGTGAAGCTCAGACAACCATGTGACAATGTCACATGATCGTGTTTATGACTAAACATCATCAACATCACTCTCAAGCCCATCTTCACGTATACAAGGGATTTAGTGAAGCTCAACAAAAAAGAAAAGATGTACGATTTCTTATAAGTAAAACACATGAAGCACATACTTGTACAAACAAAGCAGAACACAAATTTAACTAAAGTCTAAAAGATAAAATAAGGAAAACTAAAAATGAAAACAAATGTAAAGAAAACTAAAATCTCATGAGTGGGATGCTTTAAGCATCGACATCATCTTCTGGTGTTGCCGGTGTGTCAAAAGAATGTTTTCATTGAAGGTTAACCATAGAAGATCAAAGCATTTCAAAGCAAGTTTTTCTATCCTTAGTGTCATACCTGCAAGAAAATTGCCAAAGAAATGCAAATTTTCCTAAAATGGCAAGCTGCAGGAATCCATGTGGGTGTGGAGGGCAAGCCAAGCGCTTTTCTGGCTTTACTGGGTACTTTTCCAGCCCACGCGGGCATATGGGAAAGCCACGTGCCCGCGTGGGGGCATTCTGGGCTAGGCCAGCCATGGGGGAGCGTGGCGCCTGGCCACGCGACTAGCCAGCCCACGCGGTCACATGGGTTGGCCACGTGACCGCGTGGGCGCCCAACCATGGCCAAGGAGCCATGGTTGGGCTCCAATGCTTCCAAAAATTTGCCATCCATGGATTCTAGAGTGTTTCTACAAGATTTGGCATGAAAAACAACACTTGTAAAGCAATAAAACTCCATGGATAGGCAAAATAAGGGCATGGAGAAGATGGGAGAAGATGAAGTTTACCGGAGCAAATCGGTGAAGGAAACTTAGTGCAAATGCCGGCAAAACACCTTTAAATCTCCAAGGAGTTGAAGAAACTTAGTTTTTGTGCTCAAAAGTTCCGATTCTTGAAGATGGAGAAGTGGGAAATGAAGGGTTTTAGTGATGAAGATAATGAATATTGACCCTTCATATTCTTATAAGCCACATGGTGGTGTGGAAGTTCCAGACCCCCGCATGGATACTGTACACGACCGCATGGAAATTCTACATGACTGCGTGAGCTGAAAAATTCCTGCAGATAAGCTACGCAAGGCTCCAAACTTCAAATTAACACAAATTCTTCAAATATAAACATGAATTACATTCCAAACCATGCAACATACATGGAAATAAATTTAAATCAACAAAATTTGTCCATGAAAACTCTAACACCAACAAAAATTCCTCAAAGCACACACTCATGAATTTATTACTACAGAAATAAAAATCTAAGCCAGAAAACATGTAAAAACTTGGGTTGCCTCCCAAGAAGTGCTTGTTTTACGTCACTAAGCATGACGTACCTCTTCTTTACCTTATGTAGTCTTGAAAAGAGTGTGTTCCTCCTGACTAGACATTTCATAGCTACTTCCTCTAAACCAAAAAATCAACTTGTCGGGGTAGATTATTTGTTGGAGAGTCCAACCATCTTACTTTTGGCCTCCAAGCAAACAATTTAGGTTGGGAATTGTCCAAGCTTAGCACAGGTTGGTCATTGGATGGCATCAATCTCCTACCCACATCTTCTTCCAAACCTAAAATCTCTTTCTTACATTGTATGAGTTGATCAATACCAAAAAGAAATGCTTGTTCCATTACCTTAGGGTTTGCTTCTTCTTGTGTATTTTCAACTTGAAAGGAACATGACACTAGCAAATCCCCTTGAAAATTTCCTTGCTCACAAGCACAATCTTCATTCACACAATCCAAAATCTCAAAATGATATTCAACTTATTTCTTTTCATTTTTTGCACCAATGTACTCAATTTGCACAACTTTTAAAAGTTGCTCATGGCCTCATCATGTCCCGGAGACACTTGCCTTGCTTGTTCAAATTCATCTTTTTCCTTAGCAAACATGTCCAAGATCTCTCCTAATTGATGCTCAATGTTTTTCATGAAGATCTCATGACGACTTAATGTGGCCTCAATATTTTGGAAGCGGGCATCGGTTGCTTCAATAAATCTAGGTAGTGTTCTTTCAAACCGAAGTACATCCTCTTCAACTTTCTCATCCCACTGAAATTCTTGTTGAGGTGCTTCCCATTGTTGTTCATCAATATCCCATAAGAAATTTGGGTAGATCCTTTGATTTGGATGATGTGTGGTGCAACAAGGATTGTATGGTTGATGAACACTAACAAGTCGATCCATTTTTCTAGTGACAGCATCAACCTGTAAAAATAAATCTTTAAGTGTATCAATCATCATTCAAGTTCCATGCAAGAAAAAGTAAATAAGAAAAAATAAAACAAAATAGAATGGTGGAAAAAGATAGAGTGAAATAGATAAAAACAAAATAAAAACCGATGAGCATGATGGAAGAAAAATAGAGTATGAAATAGAAAAATAAAATAAAAAAGATAAATGGCTAGAGCAACAAAGTCCTAGCATTCATAGTATCCTATTTCCCGGCAAAGGCGCCAAAAACTTGACACGTCCGAATATGCGTGTGAACCGCAAGTGCACCGGTGTCGAAGTAATAAATACCAGGTGAGTCAGGTAGTCGAATCCACAAGGAACAAGGTTACTAGTACTAACTTCTTCTCTACTATCTAGCCTAATAATAAATGGAATTATGTAATGATCTAATGTACGAAGAAATGAATACCGGAGATAAATATGCAAGGGTAAAATAGAGGTTGATCTCAATCAGTAAAAGTGGGGAATTCAGGCAATGCTCCCCCTACGATTTAGGTATTAGGTACCGATATGCAAAGTGTTTCTATGATGAGTAAGTTAAGTCATGGAAATCCAAATATAATCAGATCCTGTCTCCATATCACCGATACTAGTCCCCTACGAGGTCTCAGTAGAGAAATCGCCCAATCTCAACACCTCACACCACATATGACTGTAAAGCACACTAGGGATTCCAAAAGGTGTATCCGATTCTTAAAGATAGATCCAACCCTAATTTCCGGCGAAGGATCCCTAACCCGCTACAATGTCCTGGGGAGAAATCTCTCAATCTCATGCCTCACACCAAATATGGTTGTATAGAGTCTATGGAATATAGAGATAGAATACACCAATCGTAGGGGAAAGGGGATGCTCCACTATCTCATGACTCACCCTCTCAACCCTCTTCAATCTTGAGGTTCTAACCTAATGGAGACCTCTTTCTCACCAAGGAAACAAATCATCCAAACCAAATAACCATTGGATCAATAAGACAAGCAAGCATTAGACAATCAAGATTGAAACTTAATCAAACTCAGATTAAATAGAAACACAAAGAAAATCTACAAAGATGAGAATCCTAGGGTTCACAAACCCAAATACCCTATAGGGTTTTAGCTATCCATGGAGCAATATACAAAACACACCATCAATGAATGAAAGTACATAAAAACCATGGAAATAAACCCCCTTATATATGAACTGATGGCCTTGATGGAGAGCTTTGACGTCTTGAAGGACCCTCTCCTAAGCTAGGTTCACCGGTGGCTTACTTAATGCTATGACGGAGGAGAAATCAATCAAAGTTGGTGATGAAGTGCCTCCAAAGCCACAAAGACCTCCCCTCCAAACCCAAGCCGTCTCACCCCTCAAGAGCCGCATAATAGATGAGAAAAAATAGGGCAAAACGGCTATTTATAGGCCTTAAACCACGTTTGTCATGTGCCCCCATGCGCCCATGTGGATTTTCCAGGGGCCTGCTGATAAGTTCTTGAGTAGACATATTTTTATATATGTTTTACATGCATTGAGCATCATTTCTACCATGGTTTATGTCTCGTATTGTGTATTTGGTGGTCTTTTATGCATATAGGTTGTGAATGTCTTGTAGAGTAAAAAGGAAGCAAAGATAGGGTATAAAGACACAATGTTGGGAGTTCTTGTTCAATTCAAGGACCAAGACACGAGAGGAGTTCATAAACGTGGAGATGTGTGCCAACTTCCAAGAAGATTCAAGTCAATTCACCAGTTGGAAGGACACAAAGGCAGCCTTTGTGCCCTTCCAACTGGTGAATTGACTTGAATCTTCTTGGAAGTTGGCACACATCTCCACGTTTATGAACTCCTCTTGTGTCTTGGTCCTTGAATTGAAAAAGAACTCCCAACAATGTATCTTTATAGCCTATCTTTGCTTCCTTTTTACTCTTCAAGGCATTCACAACCTATATGCATAAAAGAACACCAAATACACAATATGAGACATAAACCATGATAAAAATGATGCTCAATGCACGTAAAACATATATAAAAATATGTCTACTCAAGCACTTATCAATGCCCGATTCAAGCCCCTATAAATACCGCGGTTTGAGAATTTTTGATGGATCTTTTTTCCGTCGTTTGCCCACCTTTGTAGGCGCTCATGGCAAGAGTTTAGGGAGGCTTTGGCTAGGTCTTTGGAGCAGTTCTATGGCCTTCGACATCGCATTCCTTTGGACGAGAGTTATTGGGGGAGCTTTCGTCGGCACCGATTCGGCCAGGTCTGCCCTAGGCTTGACAAGGAACCCTCGGAGAAGACAAGGCTGCTCCGCAAAACCATCTATACTGATTACAAGAGGATTTTATCAATGGATAGCATGCTTTTTCTTTGGATTTCATTGTTGATTGTGTATTGCTCCATGGAGAGCTAAACCCCTAGTGGGTGATTGGACTTGTAAACCCTAGTATGATTATGTTTCATTGAACTTTATTATGCTTTTTTAATTTATATTTAAATTGAGTTCCATCCTTGAATATTTGTTGGATTGATTTTCCCTTAGAGTGACACTAGGGTTGAGAATCTATATTGGTAATCCTTGTGAATGAGTGACACTTTATTAGAATTAGACAAAGCAAGGTTAGAGAGGGTTGAGAGGGTGAGTCAAGAGGTAGCGGATATCCTCTTTCCCTTCCGTTGTGATTTATCCTACCTCCATGTTCCAAGAGTTCTTTACGATCATGATAGAGTAAAGTGCTAAGAGACAAACTCCACTAGGGCTTAGTTACGCAAGCAACAGAGTGAAGTGTTGAAATAATCCTTAGTGCTAGGGCTTAATTGTGACTTGGGATCCTTCGCCAGGATCAAAGGGTTAGATCTATATTAGGGAATAGGGTTTATCACTTAGAGTCCCTAGAGCTTTAAGCAACCTGGCACAGTGTGAGGCGTTGAGAGTATTCCTTTCCTTCGAGGCATAGTATAGGGTTAGTCACGGTTGACCTTAGGTTTGGGACTGTGTGTTTTTAGATTTCCACGACTCATTAAATATCAGTTAGGAGACATAATGATTAGTCTTGCACTTGAAATAATAGTCCTAGGGTGAGCATTGTCTAAGTGCCCCATCTTTCTATCGATTGCCTCTCCTAATTTTTATTGTGTCTTTTTCTTCCTTTCTTTATTTTTACTTGTAATAAATATTGTTCACACAACCCTTAAATCATTTTCACTATTGTTAAATAGCAATACTTGTGTTTCTGAGCACTATTCCCTATGGATACAACTATCTACTCACTGGGGTACTTTATTACTTCGACAACCCGTGCACTTACGGTATATGCACGTAAGGGGTGTGTCACTTAGGTAAGGATCTAAGAGTCATCCTCACCAATTTTTCATCTGAGTACCTTTTTTCCAACTAAAAAGATTGATTTACTACGTCCATCAATTTCGCGTTGAACATAGTTATGGTCTCTATCTAGAGATTTTCAAACCTTCTAGTTAGCATTTGAAGTTTTGATGTTCGGACAAGAGTTGTACCTTCATGAATATCTTGTAAGATGTCCCATGCTTCCTTTGTCGATTCACATGTTGCAATATATTTGAACTGATTTTCATCAACTCCTCCAAATATATCATTGAGAGCCTTCCCGTCTGTATCGCCTTTCCTTATATCTTTAAGGCTCCAATTACACTTATTATTTTTGGCATCATTTTTAATTAGAGGAGGCCAACCTTTTTCCACAGCGGTCTTTGGGCTCTCTTGAAAAGATTTGATGAAAGCCTTCATGAGTGCTTTCCAATATGGATAATTGGAACTATTGAGTAGTGGTGGTCGTGATGATGGATGATCTTTTCCTTATTACCATCATCGTACCTTTCTTGGACCTTGCCAGTCTAGAAACCAAGACTCACAAAAGCAACAAAGCTCTAATACCACTTGTTAGGTATAGAGGGGTAGTTGTGTGTTAATTTTTTACTCAACTCACAAGTAACAAAAATACAAACACACAATCAAGCATGCAAGAAGGAGACACATGATATGGTTACCCAGTTTGTCACATCTTTGCCTATTTTTGGGGGAGAAAGCCCAGAGAAACAATCCACCAAAAGAGGTTAGGAATGAAGAGTACAAACATACTTTCTCACTCAATACAAATAACACCCTCTCAAGATTTCCCGAAGCTCACTCTCCTCAACCATCACCAAAGGGTCTCTCTCGCATGGCTCATCCTAAATCTTCAAGCAGGGTATCTTATATAGATGCACCTACATCCTAATAGATCCTCCTCTTTTAGACTTCTCCGCGGCTTCCAAACTTGGACAATTTCAAATTTAGATGTTACAACACCCAGTTGCAACGCTGGCCATCTTGCTGAACATAACTAAGTTCTAGCCCAGTTGCAACTGAACTTGCAACACCTTTAACCCTCCTGGCTCCTTCAGTCCACTTCGTAGCACTTGATTCATCCTAACCTCCTCTTTCTTGCAAATGCTTCCTTCCTCATGTTATTTCAGCAAGCCCCCTATCCCGAGGGTCGCACCCACCAAGGCGTGAACACCATCTCAGCAAAGATGGCTACAAAAGATCTCCCGATCTTCTTTCCAAACTCGGTCCAAGTTGGGTCTTTAATTATGATCTTCAATTGCCTCATCAATATATTGTTACTAAAGTTGATCTTCTCTTATCCAAGTTTAGCCTTCAATATCTTCCAAGTATGATCTTCAATCATCCATGCTTGGGTCTTCAAATTTTCAATCACATTGCACCATATATGATTAGTCTCCTTGAATAGCTCCAACCTTAATTAGCCTTCTTACTAACTGAAGTTCCAAGCAATCGTCATGTTGATCTAATAATATTGCCAATCAATTTATTCCTCTCTTTAGAAATATATTTCTCATGAAAATATTCTACGAAAGATATGATTGATCATCCCAAATCTTACCAAGGATAGAGAAAATCATACCCAAGATAAAAACTATCTCTTCAATGGTGATCCTTTTACTTTGATGCTCATGCAAATAAAAATAGATCTTCCTTAAATGAATCTCGATAAGTGCTTATGTATTAGTAATACGAAGTATTCTTTTCTTGCAATGAGTATTACTTTTCTCTAATTTTATTGCTTATATGTGTGTATTTGTGTTCTTTTGCGCATGTAGGGTTGTGGAAGCAATTATAGAAGAAAGAAGCCAAAGTAGATCATAGAGGCACTTTTGTTGATGAAATCTTGGAGTGAACAAACATGAAGACACAAGTTGTACACAAAGATACGTGAATGTGTGCCAACCTCCATGTGTTCAAGCAATTAAATGGTTTGGAGGGACATATAGGCAGTCACATTTGCATATTCCGACTTGTGCTATGCTAGCAAGATCTTCATTAATGTGATCTTTTGTTGAAGAAGCAATGTGATCTACCGCATGAATGTGTGCCCATTCATGTGGCCTCGTGGATTCGGGATTATTTTGGTGGAGTACTGTAGCAGGTACTGTAGTAAAGTTACTACAGTAGCCAATGTTCACAGTCCACAGAAAATCAATTCCTACAAATTCACACTACAGTGTGGAAATTCCACACACCCGTGTGGATGTTCGATGACAGCCCTATTTAAGTAGCGATTTCAGCCCAATCGAAGAATCATTTTCCCATCTTTTGCCCATCTCTTGACCATCTCTGGAGGAGCCCACGGCTAGGGTTTGGAGATACTTTAGCTAGGCTTTTGGAGTTGTTCGACGCCTTTCAACACCACGTTCCTTCGAAAGATAGTTATTGGGGGAGCTTACGTCAGCACTGATTTGGCGAGGTGTGCTCTAAGCTTGATGAGGGAAACTTTGAAGAAGACGTGGCTACTCCACAAGGCCATCGACATGAATACCAAGGGGGTTTTAATTATGGATAGCATGTTTTTATGTTCAATTTCATTATTGATTGTACCTTGCTCCATGGAGAGCTAAACCACTAAAGGGTACTTGGACTTGTAACCCTAGGATATTATTGTTTCATTGACCTTTTATTATGCTTTCTTTAATTGATGTGCTTAATTGAGTTCCAACCTTAAATGTTTGTTGAATTGGTTTTCCGTTAGAGTGACACTAGGGCTGAGAGCCTACATTGGTAATCGTTGTGAGTGAGTGATACACCATAATGGTTAAATAAAACAAGATTGGAGAGGGTCGAGAGAGTGAGTTGAGAGGTAGTATAACATCCGCTTTTCCCTTCGGTGTGATTTATCCTACCTCCAGGTTCCAAGAGTTCTTTGAGGCACAAGACTCCGCTGGGGCTTAGTGGCGCAAGCAACAGAGTGAAACGTTGAATTAATCCATAGTGCTAGGGCTTAATTATGACTAGGGGTCTTTTGCCTGGACCAAAGGTTTAGATCTATATTAGGGAATAGGGTTTATTACTTAGAGTCCCTAAAGCTTTAAGCAACCTTGCATAGTGTGAGGTGTTGAGACTGAGTGATTTCTCCACCAGGGCATAGTGTAGGGTTAGTCATGGTTGACCTTAGGTTTGGGGCCGTGTATTTTAGGATTTCCACGACTCATTAAGCATTAGTTAGGAGACATAATAGTTAGTTTTGCACTTTAAGTAATAGTCCTAGGGTGAGCAATGTCCAGGTGCCCCACTTTCCGTCGTTTACCTCTCTTATCTTTTATTTGCGCCTCCTTCTTCTTTTCTTTTATTTCCTTTTGCATTGATTCTATTCACATCACTATCAATTCATCTTCACTTAGTTAAATAGCAATCTTTGTGTTTCTGATCACTATTCCCTGTGGATACGACTACACACTCTCCAGGGTATTATTAGTTCGACAAACCCGTGCACTTGTAGTACAACATGCAAAGGGTGTTGTCAAATCTTTTGAGAGAAATACTCTAATCATAGTCACATACCAAGATCTTCCACCCTTCATATCGTCATGCGCCAAGTCACCATGCATTAGTCACATCATCAACCTTTTCACTTCTCCTTTTTGCCAAGTCATCATTGCCACGTCACGTTCCATTGCCATGTGACCTCTTGGTTTATCACATAATGCCAATCCAAGTCCCCAAACCTAATAGTTTCAACTTAGAATTGAAAATCATCACCACATCTTCCTCATGAAATTTTTTGTGATCAATTTTCTTATCATGGCAACAATTAGTTTGTTCCTTGTAAGTCTTAGCATTCTCATAAGAATTTAGTTTTAACTTGTCATGCTCATGAATTTAAAGTTTAAGAATTATTTTAATTAGACTTACCCATCCACTGAGACTTGAAGGAAGAAGTTCATGTTTTACCTATGAAGCTTTATCTTCCTTGGAAATATTAGGCATGGAATCTAGCCTTAACTTTTCAATATTAGTTCAATGATTTTTCATGTTCACTAACATCATCACGAAAGTCATGCTTTGGAATTTCTTGTCTGTTAGTTTGATGTAGTGTGTCGGTCCTTCAATGTGAATTCTCAAGAAAAGATTGTTCAATAGGGTTAGACAAATCAAATTCAATTGTTTCATTGGCAACATTTAAAAAAAGTTTTCCATGTTTAATATCAATGATTGTACTTTCTGTGGCTAAGAATGGCCTACCAAGAATGATGGGGATTTGAGAATTCTCCTCCATCTCTAGCACATCAAAATCAGCTGGATTGAAAAACTTACCAACCCTAATAGGTATATCCTCAAGGATACCAATCGGATGCTTGGCAAAGTGGTCCACTAATTTCAAAGTGATTATAGTCGGCTTTAATTCACCCATTTCCAACTTCTTGCACAAAGATAGAGCTATGAGACTTATAATAGTGCCAAGGTCACATAGTACCTGTTCAAAACTTGTACTGTCGGTCACACAAGGAATGGAGAAATTTCCTAAGTCTTTGAGCTTTGGAAGTAATTTCTTTTGGATTAAAGCACTACACTCTTTGGCCAATGCCACATTTTCGTATTCCTCCATTTTCTATGTTTTGAACAATATGTCCTTCAAGAATTTAGCATATGAGGGCATTTGTAACAAAGCCTCTATGAAGGGTAAATTATTGTAAAACTTCTTTAGAACTTCCAAAGACTTCTCAAATAATTTATCTAGTTTGGCCTTAGCCAGTCTTTGAGGAAAAGGAATAGGTGATATGTAAGCCTTTCATGTGATGTCCTTGGGCTCTTCCCATTCATTGTCTTTAACCTTATTTTTGTATTCAAATTAATCACATGATGCCTTGACCTTTTTTGTTGTCTCTGTTTAAATACCTTAGTTGATATCCTTTCTCATTTTTGGATTCTCCAACTGTGTGCTACTCCTCATAGTCATAACATCATCCTACTTGTTCGAGTTAATTTCTAGTTTACCTGGGATCATGCCCTGAGGTCTTGATGAAGAGCTTGCTTACTGAGCAATTTGGGTCTCTAACGTCTTATTGTGATTTGCCACTAAATCAACCTTTTATGTTTACCACTTGTTTGATTCACTCAAAATTTGAATTTCTTGAATAAATTCTTTATTTTGCTTAGTCTGGGTCATCACAAATGTTTCAAGTAATAATTCCAAATTTGATTTATGGACCTCTGGTGGATTAGGAGGCCTTGGCTTAAATCCTGAGGGTTATTATTTGAAATTACTTTGTCCTACTTGACTTTGATAATTCTTATAGGAGAGGTTATGATGGTTTCAACCAGGGTTATAAGTACTTGAAAAGGGGACATTTAAGGTACTCTGACTGAAATTGTTGACAAAGTGGGCTTGCTCCATTGATTGGTCTCGAGGGGTGAAATTTCCTAATTGACATTCTATAGCTTGATGTCCAATATATCCACAAATCTCACATGAAACATTAGAACTCCCACTACATTCACGTTCATCCTATCAAATTTTTTGAGTTAAAGCATCCACATTAGTTGTTATGATGTCCAAAGCATCTACATATTTTCTTGGGATCTTTTTCTAACTGCTTCCTCTGTTATTAGACCATTGGTAATGGTTCAAAGACATGTTTTCTAATAAATTATAGGCCTCATCTATCTTCTTATTCATCAGTGGTCCTCCTGTTGCAGCATCCACCGATATTCTTCAGTTGTATGTTAGACCAATGTAAAAACTTTGCACCAACAACCATTTTACAAGTCCATGGTGTTGATACATCCACAAAAACTCCTTAAATTGGTCCCAAGCATCATATAAAGATTCTCTATCTTTTTTAGCAAAGCTTGTAATTTGGTTTCTGAGTTGTGCGGTCATGCTTAGAGAGAAGTACCTGATAAGAAAAGCATGAGAAAGTTGGTTTCACATTGTGATTAAATCTATCGGCAGAGAGTGCAACTACACCCTAGCTATGTCTTTCCAAGAAAAAGGAAAAAGCCTTAACTTGATAGTATCTAGAGAAACTACGTTAATCTTCAAGGTGTTGCAATATTCAAAAAATATGGAAAGATGAAGAGTTGGATCTTCTAATGGTGATACTCTAAATTGATTCTGCTGAACCATAGAGAGTAGGGATGGCTTCATTTCAAAATTATTCGCCTCCACGGTGGGTCTTGTGACACTTGAATGTAACTCTTGTGCATTTGGTGCACTAAAGTTCATTAAAGTTTGATTGTTATCGTCTATAATTGATGGTTGTGAGTGTTGAGCTTTCTTCCTTCTTTAATATTGTCTTCTAATTTGAAAGCTTCGCTTAACTTCCTGATCTAGGTCCACAAGATTATTAAAACCTCTCAACCTTTTCATATAAGGTATAACCTCTTGCAAAGAAAAAAATAAATTTAAATAAAATAAAAATAAAATATCTAATTTAACCAAATTGCAATTTTAATTAATAATAACAAGCAAACTCCCGGGAAATGGTGCCAAAAACTTGATGCATACCACAAGCTCACGATCGTTCGAGTAGTAAATAAAATATCATTCCCATGAGGACTTTGTTGCTAACTACAAATTTATTAATATTAGGGTTATTTAGATGAATCGATATGTATGAGAATTTTGGAAATAATACGTTATGAAAACTAAAACTAACAAAACTAAGGCTAGCAATCGCTTAGGTGATTAATTCAGATGTAGGGCTTCTAGGATTAATGTTCACCACAATGATTGATAAAAGACTTCATATTGACTATTTCATGGTTAAGTTTAATTTCTTTGAAGGTGGAATATCCTAGGATACTTACTATTTTCTTCCAGAATATAATGAGATATCTAAGTTAGAACAACTTCTACTTTTGTGGTAATGGAATTTAATTAGATCCTTTAAGTTCTATAACATCCAGAAATCCTCAAGAAATCGTAATCTAGGATTTAAGTTCAATTTAGGGTTTCCAACACCTTTGTTCACCTTTTATTCTTTTGTTTGGTATCTAAAATCATGCAAATATGCGGGGCCCAACTCATTCACAAGTATTAAGTACCATAAAATTGAATCAAAAGAAAATAAACATTCATATGAAAAATAAAAGTCAATACATCATCAATTATTTTTTGGCTAATCCCAATCCTAGAATAAAAGATCTATTCTCTAATGTTGATTTATAAGCTAAAAGGTTCACATCAATCATATATCTAAACATGGAAAAATAAATCAAAGAAGAAGAAAGAAGAAACTCTTGATCCTCCAAGCATGATGCTCTTCTAGATTGATGAATCTCTCCCTTGATCTTTGTCCACTTTCTCCTTTTTGATAGCTTTAGATGATCCTCAACCCTTTGAGAAATCGTATTCTTGTTCTCGTAGTTAAAAGATGCTTTAAATTTCTTTTCCTAGCTTTATATAAAGGAGTGTTAAATTAGGGTTATGACAACGTAAATATCCATGGCCATGTTAGCTAGCTTGTGCAAGTTGTGCTTCTTCTAAGGTTTTAATGTTTTAAATTTCTACACCATGATCCATGGGTGTCGTAGCTGTCACAAGTCACTCACATTTCAAATAAAGACCGAACTCCACCTATCTGCATGTAAATTAATAAAGAGTAGTAACATGAGCTAGAAAATTAAAATTCAATTAGAAACACAGGAAAAGATGCATGACTGGCTAAAAAGGGAAACCTAAATTTATTAAAATAAACTATAAATTTAACACTTATGAGTAGTCTTTATGAGATTGATGTTAGAACTTGCTTGGCACCATACCAAAGTTACTTTGATAATAGAGTAGAGGAGCACTGTCCCTCTAATTTATGCTTAGAAATCTATACAAAACGCTCTCTTTTACAAAACACTCTCTTTTGGACCGAGTTGGAAAGCAAAGAAGAAAGCCCTTGAAATTCCATTAGAGGAAGTCTCTAATATGTCAAGGCTCAAAACCTCTAAAATGGGTTATCAACTAAGAGGGCACGAAGCCTGTCACCTTTCCTAACATAGGTGTCCAAAGTTCTACAAGGGGTGTAAGTGACGGGATGTCGAGAATGACACAAAAATTCTTAAGAGTGCAAGGTTATGAGTAGATTAGCGTCTATCACAGTTCCACACCATCATACTCCTATTAGCATCAATATTGCCATCCTTGGTTCACTAACATGAAAGGTTTTCAAAGTTCATAAGAATCCAAATAATACCTCCCCCCCAACACCAGTTAAAGTTGTATGTTATCCCCAATGTACTTAAATCAGCAGCAAACAAGACTATACAATGAAATTAAAAGAGGGGGTTTCGTGAACTTCCCTGAAGCTTGAGATATGATTCGTGTTGTTCATGAGCTCGGGTTGGCTTTACACAATCCTAATAAAGAGTGGAGAGAAAAGGTAAGTCTGATGTTTGATTAAACCTTTTGGAAGATAAACGTCGTATCAAGGCATCCATCACTCCCAATAAAAGAAAACAAACCAAAATCAAAGTACATTGCGAAATAAGTTGTAAAATGGAAATTTAAAGCTTTAAAGGAGAAGAAAGATCTTAAAACGAACTTGAAAACTAGGCAAAGTTTTGAAATTCAGGAGTTTAGGATGAAGCTTTCAAGGTGGAGCAAAGG
Source organism: Dioscorea cayenensis subsp. rotundata (assembly GCF_009730915.1). Classification (NCBI taxonomy): domain Eukaryota; kingdom Viridiplantae; phylum Streptophyta; class Magnoliopsida; order Dioscoreales; family Dioscoreaceae; genus Dioscorea; species Dioscorea cayenensis. Next base: position 16,500,386 of record NC_052480.1, on the reverse strand, counting down.
TCAAAGGAGGAAGAAGACCAAGAAATTAACTCTTGAAATTCATGAACCTGATGTTAAAATGTTCCAAATTTAATGTGGTTAAAAAGGAAAGATTTTAACTGATACATCTGGAGGTATTGAAATCTTACTGAAATATAGTTTAAGGCAATGGCCATTAAACTTGAACTGACCTTTTTCTGGATGTTGAATTTCAATTACCCCTTATGGTGAGAAAACAGTGACCATAAATGACCCAAACCATCATGATTTCAATTTTCCAGGAAATAAACAAAGTCGGGCATTGTATAACAAAACCATATCCCCTTCTTCAATTTTTTTATTCTGCTTCACATTTTGATCATGATTCTATTTTACCTTGTCCTTGTACATCCTTAAGTTCTTATAAGCAATGGTCCTCCATTCATCAAGTTCATTTAGTTACATCTTTCTCTTTTGCCCGACTAGGTTGAAATCAAAGTTTAGAAACTTGGTTGCCCAATATGCTTGTGCTCAAGCTCAATGGTGAGATAACATGCCTTACCGTAGCTTAGGCGTTATAGGCTGCTTCTTATTGGTGTTTTGTATGCTGTTTGATATGCCTAAAGTGCATCTTCTAATTAATCAGGCCAATCCTTGCGATGATGAGCAAAAGTCTTCTAAAGGATTCTTTCGAGTTCTCTATTTGAAACCTTAGCCTGACCATTAGTCTGTGGATGGTAAGTGGTTGATGTGTGATGAGAAACACCATACCTTTTTAGAATCTTTGCAAACTAAGAGTTACAAAAGTGTGATCCTCTGTCACTAATAATGGTTTGTGGTGCTCCAAATCCTGAGAATAACCTTTTCAATAATTGCACAATAGCTCGAGCATCATTTGATGATAAAGATTGAGCATCCGCCTAACGAGATGCATAGTCCATTTAGCCAAAATAAATTTGTGCCCACGGGAGTTCAAGAATGACCCCATGAAATTAATCCTCCAAACATCAAAGACCTCATAGACTTGAATAGCATTCTGAGGCATTTCATCTCTCATGATATATTTTTTATTCTTTAACAATTGTCACATGTCCGTATATGCTTCTGTGTGTCCTGAAAAATAGTTGGACAAAAAAATCCAGCATAAAAAATTTTCCTTGCTGTTTGATTGCCATTGTAGTGACCCGCAATTGGCCCTTTGATAAGTGCTTTTATATTAGTAATACAAAGTATTTTTTCTTACAATGAGCATTACTTTTCTTAGATTTTATCGCTTATACATGTGTATTTGTGTTCTTTTGCGCATGTAGGGTTGTGGAGAAAATTATAGAAAAAAAAAGCCAAAGTAGATCGTGGATGCACTTTGTTGATGAAATCTTGGAGTTAGAAAACGTGGAGACACAAGTTGTGTTCAAAGATACATGAGTGTGTGCCAACCTACGTTGTGCTCTAGTGAACATGCAAATTGGAGGGCACAAAGGCAGTAACACTCATTTGTTCTGACTTGTGTAACGCTAGCAACATATTCGTCAAATATAATTTTTATTAAAGAAGCAACGCGATCTACCACATGGATGTGTGCCCATTCATGTGGTCTCAATGAAAAGTGTGGATTCAGCAGTATATTGGTGGAGTATTATAGTATGTACTGTAGAAAATCATTGTCGTAAAGTTAATGTAGCAGTCACTGTTCATAGGCCGCTGAAAATCAATTCCTGTAGATTCACACGGGTGTGTGCAAATTACACATGCCCATGTGGATGCCCGATTCTTGACTTATTTAAATCACGATTTCAGCCGTTTTGAGGGATCTTCTTTCCAACCTTTGGCCCATCTTTTCTCATCTTTTGAGGTGCTCACGGTTAGGGTTTGGAGAGGCTTTGGCAAGGGTTTTGGAGTAGTTCTACGCCCTTTAACACCGCGTTCCTTCAGAAGATAGATATTGGGGGAGCTTTCGTCAGCATCGATTCGGTGAGGTGTGCCCTAGGCTTGACGAGGGAACTTTTGGAGAAGACGCGGCTACTCCACAATACCATCGACACGAATACCAAGGGGGTTTTACTTATAGATTGTCTATTTTTTACATTCAATTTCATTATTGTGAGGAGTTCTTTTTCAGTGGTGCTGTAATTTTCATGAGATTCTTTGAGGGTTTTGCTTGCATAATAAATCAGATAAAAATGGTTGTCTTTCCTATGCCCCAACACTACTCCCACTGCATAGTCACTTGCGTCACACATTAATTTGAATGGTAGATCCCAATCTGAAGCTACCATTATAGGCGCTTGAATGAGCTGATTTTTTAAAGTAGTAAAGGCCGACAAGCATTCTGATGTGAAGTTGTAGGGAATATCTTCATTAAGGAGCTTGGTCAATAGCTTTTTTATTTTTGAAAAATCCCGTATGAATCGCCTATAAAATCCTACATGACCTAGGAAACTTTGTATGGTTCGCACATACATGGGAGGGGGAAGCTTCTCGATAGTAGCTATTTTTACCTTGTCTACCTCAATCCCATCTTTAGAAATTTTAGGTCCCAAAACTATTCCTTCCTTGATCATGAAGTGACAATTTTCCCTACTCAAAACTAAGTTAGTATCTTGACACCATCTTAAAACTTGCTCAAGATTTCTTAGACACAAATAAAAGGAATTTTTTAATACTGAAAAATTATCCATGAAGACTTCCATGCTATTTTTGACCATATTTTCAAAGATAGTAAGCATAGATCTTTGAAATGTAGCAAGGGCATTGCATTATCAAAATGGCATGCAGCGGTATGTGAATGTGCCATAAGGACATGTGAAAGTCATCATCTACTAGACTTTTGGGGAAATAGGGATTTGAAAGTATCTAGATAAACCATCTAGGAAACAATAGTATCTAGATGAATGGTAGAGGAAAATGATCTTTACATGTAGCATCATTGAGCTTCCTGTAATCAATACACACTTGCCAGAACGTGACTGCCCTAGTGGCATGAGCTTGTTATTTTCATTGGTTACTACTGTCATCCCCCCTTTTTTTGGAACTACATGAGTTGGGCTAACCAATGCATTATCGAAGATTGGTATATTATACCAACATCCAGTAATTTGATGACCTGGCTTTCACTACCTTTTTCATATTCAGATTTAACCTCCTATGTAGTAGAATGGAAGGTTTGTAGTCATCTTAAATTAAAATCTTGTGAGTAGCCTACGATATCTGAGGTTTTCCACACTATAGCCCTCTTATGCTTCATCAATACTCCCAAAAGTTTACTCTTCTATTCTGGAGAAAGGTCAGAGGCTATGATTACCGGTAACCTTGAATTTGTCTCTAGAAATGCATACTTGAGATGTAGAGGTAGTTCTTTCAATTCCATATCTGGTGGTTCTTCGACGGAAGGGTTCAATCTATTCATTTTGTCATGGTGAATTTTTTTCAAATTCTTCCATTTCATCGATAGAGCTCTCTTGTTCAAATTCCCCCTTGGATTTTAAAGATAACCTCGTTGGATTCTGATGATTTTCCACTCTTACTAGCTTGGCTAGGTTATGCATCTTTTTCCTTAATCCTCATAAAGTCAGTGTCATTACCGTCCTTCATAAACCAGGCAAAAAGCTCATTACTACTGAGCTCTCCTTTTTGTTTTTGTTCCATAGTACTTAATTCAGAATTTTTCTCAACATTCAGATGATAAACTACCCATTGATTCAAGTAATAAAGAGTGAATTCTTCTTGACAATGCTCCATCAACAATGAATTACAATAAAGTATATAGCAAAATTTATGAAGAGTATTAGATAGTATGTATAAAATGAAAAACCAAAGCAAGAAATAATAAATATTCACAAACAAAATAAAAATACTAGATCAGATGATAATGAATATATAAGCACAAGGTTGGTTTGGTTTTGGTCCTCTAGACTCTGATGTCGACTACCCTGGAACCTTCATAGTATAGCCTGATAAGTGCTTGTGTGATAAGAATGCGAAGTATTCTTTCCTTATGATAAGCATTACTTTTATCGGGTTTTAGCGCTAATATGTGCATATTTACGTTACTTTCATACATATAGGGTTGTGAAGCCGAATGTTAAAGAAAGAAGCCAATGTAGATCATGAACACACTATTTGGAGGAAATCTTGAGAAGGTTCAAACGCGAAAACATAAGTCGGGTTCAAGATGTGAGAATGTGTGCCAACCTCCTTATATTCAAGTTAGCACAATAATTTGGAGGGGCACAAAGGCAGTCACAATCAAGTATTCTGGCGTGTGCATGTATAGTAAGATCTCCACTAATGTGGTGGTTTATTGAAGAAGCAAAGTGATCTATGACGTAAACGTGTGCCCGTTTACGTTACCTCGATTAAAACATGGATTCAGGAGTGTTACGGGCCAATACTGTAGCAGGCAATGTAGCAAACACTGTAGCAATTCACTGTAGTAGGATATGTTCACAGCCGGACGAGAAAATAGAATTCCAAAGAATCCACATGGGCTTCTGGAAATTATCCACACCTTTGCGGAAATTCCACAGGCCCGTGTGGTGAATGCACAGGGGTGTGTGGATTCCCGATTCATGCCCTATTTAAAGCTAATTTCAGCCCCGATTTCAGTATTCTTTTCTCCATCTTTTCCCCAACTTGAGAGAGGGATGCGGCTAGGGTTTTGAGAGGTATTGGCTAGGGATTTGGAGAGGTTCTATGGCTCTCACATCACGCTCCATTTGGAAGAAGGTTAGTGGGAGAGATTTCATTGGCACCGATCCGGCGAGGTGTATCCTAGGCCGGACAAAGGGACCTTTGTAAGAGTGGAGGCTTCTCCACAAGATCATCATCACCACTATCAAGGGGATTCTCTATGGATTATTTTCTTTTACATTTGATTTCATTGTCGATTATAATTAGCTCCATGGAAAGCTAAACCCCCTAGTGGGTACTTAGATTTTTGAACCCTAGGATGTATTTGTTTTATTAAACCTTTTTATTATGCTTTCATTAATTGATGTTTTCATTGATTTCCAATCTTGAATGCTTCATTGTATGAATGCATCCTTAGAGTGACACTAGGGTTAAGAGTTCTTGTTGGTAATCCCGTGTGAGTGAGTGACACACCACGAGAGTTAGATAAAGCTAGATTGGAGAGGGTCCCCTTTCCCCTTCAGTGTGATTTATCCTACCTCCATTTCATCGAGTTCTTTGTGGTTATAATAGAGTGAATGGGCTAAGGGATGACCTTCCGCTGGGGCTTAGTTGCAGAGGCAACGGAGTGAAGCATTGAAGTGATTTTAGCACCTAGGGCTTAATTGTGGCTAGGGACCTTCCACCTGGACCAAAGGGTTAGGTCTACATCTAGGAAGAGGATTTATCACTTGGAATCCCTAGAACTTATTGCGATTCTATACGAGTGTGAGGTTGAGAGATTGTTCAATTTCTCCTCTGGGACATGTATAGAGTTAGGTGTGGTTTACCTTAGATTTGGGACCATGTATTAAAGGATCTTCATGACTCATTAATGCATTAGTTAGAAACCATAATAGAGGGTTTTGCACTTGAAACGATTGTCCTAGGTGGAACAATATCGGGGGTACGCCATTTATATCAATTGTCTTACCTCTCCCTTACTTGTGCTCTCTTTCTTGTCTCTTTTACTTTTGTTACATTACATCTTGTCACACAAATCACTATTTATTTTTCACTTAGTTAAGAAACAATTCAAGTATTTTTACTGACGTGGGATTTTATTACTCGACAAACCCGTGCACTTACGGGACATACACAAGGGGTGTTGTCATAGCCCAAATCCAATATGGGTTCCTCCATTCGGAAGATACCCCTATGATGTCTTTGGGAACAAGGAGTCTTGGCTTGGGTAATTCTAATGCTTGCTTTCGGCCAAAATTACCCTAACCTTAGAGCTACCAATACCCGAAACCTTTGGTATATTGGTACAATGAATCCCCCTTTAATCATCAAAAGACCTAATAGAAACTAGTATCCCGCCAAACAAGTATTATTCAAAATCAATTTGATAAGTGCCTGAGTAGACATATTTCTCTATATGTTTATACGCATTGAGCATCATTTTTACCATGGTTTATGTCTGATAAAGTGTATTTGGTTTTCCTTTATGCAAATAGGTTGTGAATGCCTTGAAGCAAGAAAAGGAAGCAAAGATAGTTTATGAAGGTATATTTTGGAAGTTTTTGTACAACATAAAGATCAAGACTCAAGAGAAGCTCATGTACATTGGGGTGTGTGCCAATTTCCAAGAGAATTCAAGCTAAATTGTGAGTTGGAAGGGCACAAAGGCAGTCACACTCCTATGTCCCTACTTATGTGTAGAATTTAAGAACTTTCCAAATTACGTATAGACGATGAGAAGCCTCATAACCTACCATGTGGATGTATGCCCATCCCGGTGGCCTCAAGAGAAGAGTGAGGAGTCTTGTTACTAAGAGTATTGTAGCAAAACCCTTTTCACGCGACAGTGTGAAATTTTCGACGCGGTAGCTTGGAGGGTTATCCAACCCATATGGCCAAGTGGAAGGCTCACACAGTTGCGTGGTGGCACATGACATACCCGGTTTCTAACTATAAATGTAATTGTGCCCTATTCTTTAAAGACTTATTGCTAGCGTTTGAAAGGCGAAGCGGCTAGGATTTCGAGAGAAGGTATTTGGTGAATTTGAGAGGCATTCTTCACCAACTTTGATAGATCTTTTCTTAATAATAGCATCAAGGGAGCCTTCGGCAACCTAGCTTCAGAGAGGGATCCTTCAAGACATTGAGTTACTCATCAAGGCCATCATCATGAATTCAAGGTGGTTCTATTCCATTGTTTTCGTTGCTTTTCATTAAATTAATCTTTGCTTTCTAATTCCCCCAATTGATGGCTAAACCCTAGTAGATATTTGGGTATGTGAACCCTATGATCATATCTTTGTATTGATTTACTTTATGTTTTCTATAAAATCTGACTTTAATTGAGTTTCAATCTTGTTTTCTCATTTCTTGTATGTCATATTTATCCTTGTGATTGATTTGTATTGCATGATATGTTGCCTTGGTGAGAAAGGTGTCTTCATTGGGGTTAGAACTACAAGATTGAAGAAGGTGGAGAGGGTGGAGCGTCCCTTTTCCCCTCAGATGACTGCTTCCTATCTCCGTATTCCCTAGGCTTTATGCAACCCTATTTGCCATGAGACATGAGATTGAGAGATTTCTCCACCGGGGCCTTGTAGTGGATTAGGGTTTTTTTAAATAGAAGTAGGGTTAGATCTATCATTAGGAATTGGTTGTACTCTTTGGAATCTCTAGAGTCCATTGCGGTCATATGTGGTGTGAGGTGTGAGATTGAGCAATTTCTCCACCATAGGGGACTAGTATCAATAGCCTAGAGATGGGGACTGATTATTCTTTGATTACCTCGACTAGTTTAGCTCGGTTTAGGAACATATACTAACTCTTGTGCTTCATGTTAGAACCTCGGGGAAGCAATGCCCGAGTACCTCGTTTTTATTGATTGAGACTTCTATTATCTTTACTTTTCCTTGCCTGCTTGCAATATTCATATTCTTGTGATTGAGTTCATTTCACCATAATATTGATTCAAACTAGATAACTGAGAATTGGTTACTACTAATACTTTTGTTTCCTGTGGATTCCACTACCTGACTCATTGAGTACTTTATTACTTTGAAGCCTGTACACTAGCAGAACACGCACACAAATTGGTGTGTCACAATTTGATTGATTCCCTTCAAATGTACAGGGTTGCCAAGTAATACCTCGTGTAAAGATCTGAGGATCGTATTCCATGGGCTAAGGATCTCCTATTACTCCTTCTCAACCTATTATATATCCTACCATCTTACGAAAGGGAGTTTACTCTAATAGATGCAATTAAAACTAAATACAAGATAGCCAACAAATTAGAGAGAACAAGCAATGAGCAAGCAAGAATAACAATGAAATGCAAAGGCCTATGGATGTGGATCCCCTTGAGGGGTCATCATGATACATGGATGAAGAACAAAAGATGCAAGGATAATTTGGATTGAGGGATTTCTAGATTAGAACAACCCCAATTATTCGGCGGTTGAACCCTAATCCCATACCAATGTTGATAGGAATTTCTTACAAATCTACATTCCTACGATTCCATTGATTACAAGGAAATATGAAAATAGGGGTAGACTCATCCTAAGTTCACCCCTAAAAGACAGAGTACTACCAACACCCAATTTCTAGGCATATTGATACAAGTATCCCCTTTTAATCCATTCATGATCTAATACATGCGAGTAGGTGACATTTACATGTATAACTCACAAAAGAACAACGGATTTTTTCCTTCGAGTAGCTCTTAGCATAACAAATGGATTAAATCTCAAATAAACCCAACATTGAATTAACAAGCAATCGTCCAAAATACATGATAAATCCCCATAAGGTTTACCGACATCTGGTGGCCTTGGGGGTCTAGTGTGTCATTATACCACAACAATCAAAAAATTCAAGTCAAACACAAATCAAACTCATAAATGACACTCCCTAGATGAAATGGTGAAGGAGAAGGTGGAAAATTGGCCGAATGACGCTTCCACCATCAAAGAAATGTTGAATGATGCTTCTTCTAGCCGCGGGTCTCCTTCTTTCAAATGGTTGTAGATCTCCTCCTTTAGTGATGATGTCTTTAAGCCTTGAGAGCCCTTGACCTTGCCCTTTAATGATCTCCTCATTTCCTTGCCCTTCTTCTTCTTAACAAGGTCGCTCATGGTCTCCCAAAAAGTCTCTAGAAAGTTCTCTCCAAAATTCCCCAAATTATGCCCTAGAAATTTGTATTTATATCCTCCAAAGCATACAGGCCGTATGGGGGCCGTATAGCACTCAAAACCCTAATTTTCACTTCATATGGGAGTACATACAGCCTCCACAGGGGCTTTCTGGGGGCTGTATGAAGTTCTAGACAGGCAACTTCAAACAATTCAGTGATACAGTGATTACTACAGTAACTTTACTATGATAACTCTAGTTTAGTAACTTGATGCAGTAATTTGGGGACTGTTTTCTTCTTCTTTCGGCCCAAATGGTATCCTCATGTTTCTCATAGCTTTCTCATACACTACAAACACAAATAGTACATGATTAAGCACGAAACGGGCATCAATCCACAACAAAATACATGTAAAGTATATAAAATACATATAAGAAAACAACTACATTTAGACACTTATCAAATATCCCCATACTTAAGCATTGCTTGTCCCCAAGCAAACAACTCATGAAAAACAAAGAGACTGATAAGTGACTAAATGCATTACCTATGGCTCAAGCAAGTATTAGAATCCAAAACAAATGGACAATGATAAATAGATGTTGAGTTACAGTCAATAAGCACAATAAAAATACCCTATCTCACCCATTATATATCTGTACTGACAAGGTCCCCTTGTGTATATCCCGCAAGTGCACGGGTTTGTCGAAGTAATCATCTCGGATGAGCAGGTATCGTATCCAGAGGGAGTAGGGAATAAAACATTTACTTCGCTTCTTAGCTATGAGAAAGATGAATAGTGATATATGTGACAATGATTCAATTCTCAAAAGTAAAAACAACAAGTAAGAGAGCACAAGTAAAGGAGAAGGTAAGGCAATCGATAAAGATGGGGTACCCGGATATTACTCCGTCTAGAACAATCGTTTCAAGTGCAAGAACCCTCTATTATGCTTCCTAATTAATGCAATAGTGAGCCGTGAAAATCCTTAATTACATAGTCCCAAATCTAAGGTCAACCATGCCTAACTCTATACATGCCCCACAGGAGAAATTAGATAATCTCTCAACCTCGCACTCGCATAGAATTGCAATGAGCTCTAGGGATTCCAAGTGATAAATAGCTTCCTAATTATAGACCTAACCCTTTGGACCAGGTGGAAGGTCCCTAACCACAATTAAGCCCTAGATACTAAGATCACTTCTACGCTTACTCCATTGCACCCGCAACTAAGCCCAAGCGGAAGGTCATCCCTTAGACCAGTCACTCTATTATGACCGCAAAGAACTCAAGGAACGGAGGTAGAATATAACACATCAGAGGGGAAAGAGGGACGCTCCTGTACCTCTCGACTCACCCTCTCAACCCTCTCCAACCTAGCTTTGTCTAACACTCGTGGTGTGTTACTCACTCACAAGGTTACCAACAAGAACTCTCAACCCTAGTCTCACTCTAGGGCAGTATTCAAACAATCAAGCATTCAAGGTTGGAACTCACAATAAACATCAATTAATTGAAAGCATAATAAAGAGATTCAATGAAACGAATACATCCTAGGGTTCACAAATACCCAAGTACCCACTAGGGATTTAGCTCTCCATGGAGCTAATTATAGTCAAAGAAATAGAATGTAAAATCAATGAATCCATAGAAAAACCCCTCGATAGTTGTGTCGATGGTCTTGTGGAGAGTCCTCTACTCGTCGCAAAGGGTCCTTTGTCCGGCCTAAGATACACCTCGCCGGATCAGTGCTGACGAAAGCTCTCCCAATAACCTTCTTCCAAATGACGCGCGATATCGGAGCCGTAGAACCTCTCCAAAACCCTACCAAATAGCTTTCAAAACCCTAGTCGAAGCCCTCTCTCAAGTTGGGTAAAATATTGAGAAAAGAATACTGAAATCGGGGCTGAATCGGCTTTAAATAGGGCTGGAATCAGGGATCCACACGCCCCTGTGGATGCCCATGCGGATTTTGCACACGGGCGTGTGGAAATTCCACACGCCCGTGTGAATTCTCTGTTTTACAGTTTTCTCGGCTGGCTGTTAACAGTGCTTCTACAGTAGTTTGCTATAGTGCTGCTAAAGTGCTCTACTACAGTATCCGGCCAAAAATACTTCCCGAATCCATACTTTCATCGAGGTAACGCAAACAGGCACACATTCACGTCTTGGATCACTTTGCTTCTTCAATGACGGATAAGTTGATGGAGATCTTGTTCTATGTGCATAAGTCGGAATGCTTGAGTATGACTGCCCTTGTGCCCCTCCAAATTGTTGTACTAACTCAAATACGAGAAGGTTGGCACACACTCTAGCATCTTACACCCGCCCTATGTGTTCGTGTTTGAACCTTAGCAGGATTTCCTCCAAAATCGGTGCATTATGATCCACATTGGCTTCTTTCCTTCATAATCGGCCTCACTACCCTACATGCATAAAAGTAACATAAAAACACACATATTAGTGTAAAAACCCGAGAAAGGTAATGCTTAACATAAGGAAAGAATGCTTCGCATCCGTATCGCACAAGCACTTATCATGTACCTTGTAAGTGAATCTTTTATCTCATTTGCCCTGATCTGGTCTAGCCTAGGGACTTCAATCTGTATAGCTCTAGATGCTAATCACTCCACATACAAAGAATACTAAGTCTTAAAGTACTAAGTGCTACTTCATTGCCCAAGAAAGATCCTTCCAATTCTTTAGATTGAAACTAAATCCTCTTTTCTTCACAATAACACTAAGTAGGCAATCAGAAGATTAAAAGAGTTTATTTTATTTCCATTTTCCAGAGGCCGAATAACGTAGATTTGCACAAAAATCATTCAGGAGTATGCACATGCTAATTAGGCACAAGAGCCACCTAACTACTCGATTACAAATCCACATAAACGCATTCATGCTTCACTAGTAGAGGAATACTGTCATAGCTGTCATAGACTCTATTTTTTGTCCTAAATCATGCTTTTAGACTGCTCTATAAGCCACAATAGTAGGATTAGCTCAACAAGACTTAGAAGTTCTTAAGAGTTCATTGAAGGATAGAACGTAGTGTTCTAAGGTCAAGTACTAAAAATAGTGTGTTAAGCATACAAGAGAGTCAGAGTAGTCACATTAGCTATTCTCAGGGTATCAACAAAAAATTCAGTGCACAAAACAATACTAGAGGTGAAACATGATTCAATAAAGAATAAAAACAAGTAACTCACATCAATCATTTATCCAAGCTAAAAGAATCTTACGAAAAAATGAACAAAGCCATCATAGGTAACACTAGCATGTAAACAGTGGTCCTAATACATGAAACACACCCATCCCCACACTTAGTGTTGTACATTGCCCTCAATGTACACTAATCATGAAAAACATGGAATATAAGTAATGAAAATAATAGAGGTTGGTGAAAATGAACTTCGCCGGTTAGTCTTGTGCTCGTGGTGAGGTGTGGCCCGACAAAAGTTGTGGTGAGTAATACATGTCAGATTCGACCTCCATTCCAAACTAGGAAAGCTCACCGAATTCCCTTAATGCCCTACAAGGCAAAAAGGGGACATCATCATTCCACAAAAATTTTAAAAAAAATGCAACCACAAGGGAGAAACTAGGGAGTAGTCAATAAAACACATAGATGAAAAAGGAATAAAGTTCTACCACAAGTTGGCAGGGCAAGAATCATGCCAACTAATCAAAATAACAAACACACAAAACAAAGAAAACTAAAGTAGATAACAAGTGTCCATGCTCAGAAGGGCTGCTACTCATCCTACAATGGTCACACCTCGAGTATGCTCAAATAAACCCATGCCACGAATCAATTTGGTCACATAGGTCCCAACAAATATAGCTCATAATCTTGCACACTATCCTTGGTGAAGAAATGCATCAGCAACAAGATGGCCAAGATTAGTGGGTTACTACTCAATGATGCCAAACACCGTGTAAAAATCTGACTATGTGATTATCACCGTGTTATTCATCCGGCCCCAAATAGATCGAGCAATCAGAGCATGAATGTATCCGTGTGCTGGGTTCGACATGTGTGAGGCTTTCTTGGTGTTCTCATTGTCGCTAACTGCCAAGGTTGCCCAATATCATTTCTTACTCATATCACTTGGGAAATCAATCTTTAGGTGGTCACCAAGCATTGAATTAATAAAATGTTCATCATAGATCCCCAAATACTTAACAAATTCCATGTGGTTCATCTCACTAGATTTTCCAAAAGCTTGAAAATGGATGGTACCATGTTTCTTACCATGCAGGGATTGTGAATCTTGTCGTGCCTCAAAAGTGCTCAAAACCTCCAAAGTTAGATGGCGAAAGGATGGTTCATCAATTGCAAATAAATTTTCCCAACAATTATGTGATAACCATCCTTTGACTTGGTTTTCTATCCCAAGACTTTCCACAAGACCCCAATCAATATAGTGCACCATTCCAATTGGTTTTGACTTCAAAATATCATATTTTTCTCGGTGATTTGCATAATTGAAGACAGGTTCCTCAGGTGTAAGTGATGGTATGGTGATTCTTTGGCGTTTAGAGACGAGCCTTTTGGTATTAGGCATCCCTACAACAAAGAAAAACTTTAATCAAGCCTAGAGGGATTCAAAACAAATCAAAACATGATCCAAGAGATGGGAGAAAATTGTGAAAATTCAAGGTTTAGTGGCCATACAGCAGTATAGGGGCCGTATGGTCACTATTCATGTTGAAAGAGTTTCCCAAAAATCATGGTAGTCAAAATATTTTTGTACATAAATTCAAATAAAAACTCACCCATGACATTCACATCATCCAAATCAAGCAAAATGCTTGAAAAATTCCACAAAGAGCTCCAAGAACGCAAAGATAATGAAAAAGAAAAAACTAGGGCATCAATGAGCATACCAATGAAATCTTGAGAAAACTAGCGTTAAACTTGAGGAAAAGCACTAGATCGAAGTCTCCAAGGGATGAGGAGAAGATTAGGAGCAAAAATGAGAAGATTTGGGCAAGAAATTTTTGAGAAAGAAGAGAGAAAGTCGGTGGAAAAAAAGCAAAAAGAAGAGAATGAAAGAAGGAGAGATGAGAGAGAGAGAGAGAGAGATATAGGCCTGAAATGGCTTGCAGTGGCCTCTCAGGACTTTCTGGGCCAAAGAGGAGACGGCCCCATGCGAGCACACAGGGAATGCATGAGGCAAGACCGAGCCTTCTGTTTGGAGTTTCAAGTGTCGCAGACGACCTCCATGCGGGTATGGGATGGCTGTATGACTTAGAAATGCTTTCCAAACCCCGAAACTCTGCTACAAATGATAAAACAATAATGTGGAAAGCTTTAAAACTTCTCCAAAAATGAATGAAATGAGTAAAACTATGATCTAGCGCATGAAATGACACCAAAACATGTTCTTCTCAAGAAGTTGCACGATTAAACCACAATAAAATCAATGAGAGCAATGTGCAAAGTATGTGAGGATGAACTTATTCAAAAACAAACAAGCCTAAGAAATATGAAAATAGCAATGAACTAGGACCTAGAATACAAAAAATGCAAGAAAACACCCTGAATGCTTGGGTTGCCTCCAAGAAGCGCTTGTTTAATGTCACGAGCCTAACGTACCTCATCCCTTACCTCAAGGGAATAAAAAAGTTTTAAGCCACCCCCAATTGCCTTTGGAGTTTTGTTTCTTCTTCGCAAATTCAATGAAAACAATGAAAAGACTTTGAACTGTTCATGCGCAGAGAGAGGTATAAAATGTACCTTCCCTCCTTGATGTGATAGATGATGAGGCTTGGTACCTTTCTTTTTTCTCACATGAATTTCCCTCAACATTTTCTTTTTCATTGATTTTTTTTTTTTAACTTTTTATTTGGCATTGGTGCAGGTCACCTTCTCCTTTAGTTTTTTCAAGTTATGAATTTGAGGATGGTAGTGGGGTTCTTCTTGTTCTTCATTCCTTAAGTCTCCCAAATACTCATCCAAAGGATTTATCGAGAACACCTCCTGCACACAGTTAGAAATTAACCTATCAGTTTCATCGATGAAGTAGAGTGTTTCATCATGATCTAAGGAGTGTTTCATGGCAGTCGGTAAAGTGTACACGACTTCTTCTTCTCCAACTCTCAATGTTAATTTCCCCTTTTAAATCAATTAGGGCACCCGAAGTGCTGAGGAATGGTCGGCCAAGAATTAATGTTGTCTCCACATCTTCATCAATATCCATGATGATAAAATCCACTGGAAAGACAAATCCTGTCAACTCGGACAATAACATCTTTAAAAATCACATGAGGTTTTCTTGTTGATCGATCTACCAATTGTAAAGCCATCCTCATGGGCCTTAACTCATCCAGGCCAAGTTTCAAATACAAGGTGTAGGAAATTGCATTGATACTAGCCCCTGAAACCGCTAACGCATTTTCTTAATCTCCTCCTTCAAGCATGCACGGGATTATGAAATTTCCCGCATCCTTCAACTTTTGTGGGAGTTTCTTTTCTAAGATGGCCGACCAATTTCATGTGAGTGATACTGTGCCTTCTTCCTCCAACTTTCTCTTGTTTGTAAGGAGCTCTTTTAAAAACTTGGCATATTTAGGCAATTGGGTCAATGCTTCAACAATCAAAATATTTATGTGGAGTTGTTTGAAAATGTTAAGGAATTTAATGAATTGAACATCCTCCTTGTCTTGCTTCAGTTTGGCCGGATAAGGGCTTTGCTGCTTATACTCAGATGAGTTTTATGGTCCTTGTTATTGGGGCTCATCATTCCTTCCCTGATTGTTTTCTTCAGTGTTTTTTCTCAGTTGGCTTAGGGTCTTCATCAAGGGTTACCCCTTTTTCTTTGACACTTGGGTCAACTTTGAACCTTTTCTCAACTTCCCTCCGGCTTCTAAGGCCAATGGCCTTTAAGTGCTCCCTTGGATTATCTTCCGTGTCACAGGGAAGACAACCTAAGGATCGCTCAGAATTTTCCTTGGTGAGTTCCCACACTCGATGCTCAAGTGATTTTACAGAAGTTTGGAGGTTTCTCAGAATAGAACCTATCTCAGAATGTTGAGTGAGCTGAGCATTCACCTTGCTGAATTATGGATCCATGCTGCTAGTTATGCTATTGAATCTAGCGTCAGTACTGAGCATGAACTTGGCAAGAACCTCTTTAGTAGTAAATTTCTTCTCAATATGTGGTTGTTGAAATTGAGATCCTTGGGGTGGTGCACCTCTTTCTTGTTGACCTTTGTTCCATGCAAAATTTGGGTGGCTCTTCCATCTCGGATTGTAAGTTTAGCTTTACGGGTTTCCTTGATTTCATTGCCCCCCAATGTAGTCGACATTTTCAACAGAAGCAACAGAGGAGCTAGCAATAGGACATTGGGTCGCACCATGCCCACCACAGCAAGTGCTACAGCTCATTATTGATTCAGGCCTCGAACTACTGCCCATAAGAAGATCAAGCTTTCGGTTTACACATCAACTTTTGTGGCCAAGGCGTTATTGCTACTCACTTCATAAATTCCAACAATTTTTGTGAAGCTCCTCATGAGGCCCAATGTGATTAATTTCTTTCAATAGACTCAAGTAATTGCTCAGCTTCATCAGGGTACTTGTTGCTAAGGGATCCACCCACCGCGGCATCAATGAGTTGGCGAGTAGCATAGTTCAGCCTATTGCAGATGATCTGTACTCGCATTCATGAAGCAAAACCATGACGGGAGCACCTTATAAGGAGATCCTTGAATCTTTCATAGGCTTCAAACAATGTCTCGGATTCCCCTTGTTTGAATGCTAAAATTTCTTGCCTCAATTTGGCTGCTTTGCTTGGCGGAAAATACCTCCCAAAGAATTTCTCTACCATATATTTTTCATGTTTTTATTGACTCCGGAGATAAAGATGTAAACCAACGATATGCCCAGTCTCTCAAGCTAAAAAGATATAAAATAATAACATGAGTAAATAATGAAATTGGCTAGAACAATAAGCTAAATGTTTCCTAGAATTCCATAAAGTTCCCCGGCAACGGCGCCAAAAACATGATTGATTCTCCGCAAGTGTACAGGATCGCCAAGTATTCCATGTGGGCTAAGGATCTCCTATTACTCCATCTCGACCTATTATCTAGCCTACTGTCTTAAGAAAAAGAGTTTACTCTACGAGATGCAATTAAAACTAAATACAAGATTGACAACAAATTAGAGAGAACAAGCAATGAGCAAGCAAGAATAACAATGAAATGCAAAGGCCTATGGATGTGGATCCCCTTGAGGGGTCATCATGATACAAGGATGAAAAACAAAAGATGCAAGGGTAAATGAGACTGAGGGATTTCTAGATTAGAACAACCGTAATCTCTTGGCGGTTGAACCCTAATCCCATACGAATGTTGACAGGATTTTCTTCCAAATCTACATTCCTATGATTGCAATGAATACAAGGAAATCCCAAAAATAAGGGTAGACTCATCCTATGTTCACCCCTAAAAGATGTCAGTTAGAAGATGGTGATGAGAACTCGTCAGATCCGCATTGTCGAGTTTCTTGTCGTACTCCTTTACTCTCCCCCTCTTCTCTCCTTCAATTCCACTCCAAAATGGCCTCCTTGGATGATAAATTCATCCCAGGGTTGCTTGGAGGTACATGGTGATGAAGCTCCCTCATAAAACCCTAAGGATTGCCATATATACTCATTCATCTGTGCGGACAAGTGTGCGAACAAAATGGAGGCCGCAGCTGGTGTGTGCCGCACAACTTTCTGGTCAGTCTGTGCAGGATAGTGGCCGTCCCACATAGTACCCGCACAACCTTCTGTTTGAGCTGCACATAGACCATGTAGTGATTGCACAACCTTCTGTCTAGGCTATGCAGGTTGCATAGATCCCACGCAGTAACCGCATAACCTTCTGTCTGGGCTGTGCAGAGCCCATGCAGGGCTTTACTTGTCTTGGTGAGGTTCATCTAAATTTCATCCAGAACTAATGTAAATTTTGTTTCTTCATCAATTTTCTTCAAAATGACTCCAATACTGCTCATCCTCGCATTAATTACCCCTTGATATCTCAAGATAAAATAAATACATAAAGTGTGTAAAAGGACATCGATATTAATCCAAAGAGTATAAAAGTACAAAGTATTTAGACACTTATCATAATAATCCACACCTTTTATAACGTGCTGAAGGCCACCATACGACAGCTTATCGATGCCAATGCCGGTTGCACATTAAAAAATAAGACCCCTATAGAAGCTCATAAATTCATCGAAGATATGGTATTGAATAGTTGTTAATGGAGTGGATGTGAGGGTAAGAAGGTGGTCAAAATACATGAAGTGGATGCGGTTACTTCATTAGCAGCCCAAGTGAAAGCATTAGGAAAGAAATTGGATGTTATGACCACATCACGGATTTCTTTAGTGATGATGTGTGAAGGTTGTGAAGGTGGCCATACTTTAGTTGATTGCCTAATTGCACCTGGCTAATCCTCATCAGTTGAACATACTAATTTTGTGTGGACTGCATCAAGATAGGGAAATTCATACAGTAATACTTATAATCCAAGTTGGAAGAATCATCTGAGTTTTTCTTAAAAGAATCAAAGTCAACCTCAGTAGGTCGTACCTTCCAGATTTTAGCAAATAAACCAGCTGGATAGAACTTTAACTTTAGAGAAGGTCAGAGCGAGCCTTATCCAATCAACTATGCTGAGGTTTGAGGGAGTTGATACCATACTACCTAACTTGTAGGCTTCAATGCAAAACTTGGACAATCAGGTAGGACAAATTGCCAAGAGTTTTGCAGAACGTCCCCTTGGTAGTTTACCAAGTAATGCAGAGGCTAATCCAAGAGAACAAGAAAAAGCAAACATGCTTAGGAGTGGTCAACAAGTGCAACACAATAGTGTCATTGAGAAGGAAACTAAGAAGAATGTTGAGAACTCAGAATCTCAATTGGAGGAGAATGAAAATGAAGTGGTGAAGGTTTCTCCATTCAAGCCCAGGATGCCATATCCATCCCAACTCAAGAATGATAAAGAGATTGAATAGTACAAGAAAACTTTGAACTTATTTAAGCAGATTCATATTAATATTCCTTTCATTGAGGCATTGGCATAGATGCCACAATGCTAAATTCATGAATTACCTCATAACCAACAAAAGGAAATTAGAGGAGAGTGCAACAGTATTCCTAGAGGGTAGTTGTTTGGTACTGATTAAGTAGAACTTATCCAGCAAAATGAAAGACCTTAGGAGTTTCAATATTCCTTACTGCTTTGGAAATCTCGGTAAAGTAATGGCTCTTGTAGATTCTAGTGCAATTATAAATGCGATGCCTTTCAATTTATTTCAGAAGTTAGATTTAGTCGATCTTAGGCCCACTAGTAAGACTTTGTAGATGGTTGATCATTATGTTAAAGACCCGCATGGAGTTGTTAAGGATGTGCTTGTAAAGATTAATAAGTATATCTTTCTGGTAGACTTTGTGGTACCTGACACAGATGAGGATGTTGATGTTCCTTTGATACTTGGGTGACCTTTCCTACAGGCTTCTAAAGCAATCATTGACATGGATGGTGTGGAAATGACATTAAGGATAGGGGACGAGGCAGTAACTTATAAATTGGCTGAAGTAATGAAGCACTCTCTTGATTTTGATGACTCATGTTTCTTCTACAATATTACTAATGAATTGGTTTGGAATCATGTCTAAAAAAATGTTCCATGTGGATCCACTTGAGGAATTACTGGAATGGGATGAGGAGATTGTAGGTGTTATAGAAAAGTCAAATGGAAGAAGTGAAGAGGCTCTTATTGGAGTGGTTAGAGCAGAGAAGTAGAAGATCACCAAATCTCCACAGGAGTGCCAGCATCATTTTGGCAACCTACAAAATGAAGCATCAACTGTACATCAGCATCACCTCATAATAGAAGAAAGAAATCACCGGTGGGTTGCCCGATGTCATGGGTGTTTCTCCTTCATACGGTATAAATCAAGTAAAACGTTCTCCTTGGGAGAACCTCATTGAGGTAAGAAAGAGGTACATCAAGATCATGATGTCAAACAAGCATTTCTTGGGAGGAAACCCAAGCTCTTTCTTTTTTTTCTGTGTTTTTATTTCTATAGTAATGTGTTGTTAGTTTATTTTGTCTCTCTTTTTCTTTCCTATTGGTGAATATTGTTTTGTTGGCATCATTTTGTTGCTAGGGGTTAGAATTCACCTTTGATTTATTCTTAGATATTTTGCTTGATTTCGGTAGACTCTCAAGGATATTCTTTGGGTTATGTTTTCATTCTCATTTTGTAACTTTGAGTTGAAAGAAAAGAAAATGTGATACTCTTTGCATTATACCTTCAGAGGTGTGCACGGTCGTTGATTTAGCTATCCACGATAGTGAATGCAGTTCTTTTCAAGGCCAACAAAAGTGCATAGTTGTCAGATTCAATGGCCATGGCCGTAGCATTTTTCCCAGGTTCTACCCTGTGTGGTGCACTGGAGTGGGTGCGGCCTTCCCAATATATTTCCTATGAGATGTAAGGCCATGGACTCAGTTGTCCACAGGTGTGGGGTTGTTTGAAAGGGATTTTTATTACCCTAGAATTGTTGTGTCTCTCTCACCGTCACACTCAAGGTCACACATCCTAGCCTTGCCCAAGTTTTTCTCTGATCTTTCTATGCAAGTGGGACTCTTTTTAAACCCTACTCATCTCGAGCCTTTAAAAATTTGTTGGTAAGAGTCCTCTTCTACTTCCTTTCTAGCCCTAGGTCATGTTGTTTCGATTTAGTAAACTTCAGCATGTTCCGATTTCAGTTTCTGGCAAAATTTTAGTTTTTGCATGTTGTGGTATGTGTGAGTCGCATTCTGTAAGCTAATTGATGGTTGGTTTTGCTGACATAGTCATGGTCGACTCTTTGCTCAACCATGACTATCTGTCCCACTGCCTTGGCCATTCTTTAGGGGAAGAGATTCAAATCCACAGCCAAGGGCAGATGGTCCACGGGCGTGGGCCTTCCTATTTTTTCATTGTTAATGATTCTTGTTACTTTGATTATTTTATACAAGAATGCCCCAAGGGTTATGAGGTTAGCTCATAAGCTTCAAAGACATGAACTGAAGCAATCCATACTACTAAGTGCTAAGTTTTCCATTCCCAAGTATAGAGATCGATTTAATCATTTATGCACTCATAGATTCATGCAGAACCGATACATTGATGAGTGTAGGCAAATGGAACAAATTTTTGTCTATTCGAGAGGCTGCCTACCTGGAGGTTCTTTTAGAGGTGTTGGCTTCATTTGAATTTAACATAACTAAGCATAACTTTGATCAGGTAGACTCCATCCATTTACAATGCCTTCGGAAATACCATAGCCTAAGCTTGACCATGCTCACATTGTTCTTGTGTTTTCATTAACTAGAGTTCCTGCTCAACAAGGAATATTCTTATCTGATAGTTGATTTTCCCCCAAGAGTCACTTTAGGAATTTCCTATTAGCACTTGGGTTGGGGTAACTATGAGCCTGGGGTCACTGAGGCCACTGCCCTTTGCCGTATTGCATACTCCTACGTTTATACTATTCTTAGTTGCACAGTAACTAGGAATGGTGATTATACTTGTTAAGTAGGAATGATCTGTTATATTTGTACAACATGCTTAATAAAATCCTCATTTATTTGGGGTATGTGGTGGCTGAGTGTTTGCGACATCAGAGCCAAAACAAGCACGTTGGAGTCCTATTCATTGGCCCATATGTTACTCATCCCCTTCGTGGGATGGGGCTCATTGAGCATGTGAAGAACATATAAAAACAAAATGAGGAGGATTCTAATCATGAAGAAGGTAACACACATGCATCACCTATGGTGGCATACCAAACAGTGGAGGAAGCATAGAAGGAACCTAACAGTTATTGACTCGGGCCCAAGACCATCATGCGAGGATTGAGGTAGCCATCGCTAAGCTTTGCAGTGACCTAGCCACTATTTTGGCTAATTAGGCTATGATGATGATTAAATTTTCCACCCTCCATCATAGTATTGGTAGTGATTGCTCCTCTAGCACAACCCCAATACCTCCAATGGATTTGGAAATTCCAGCCCCAGTAGTCTCAATTTCAGCACTAGCCGCAAAACCTGATCTTTCAAATTTCATTTTATTTTGCATGCACTCTTGTTTCTGTAGTAGTTCTCACTTCCTGTCTAATTTTAAGGTCTCTAGTTCCCAGGTTTTGTTGATTTTTAATCACTTCTCTTAGTTTTCCATTGCGCTTAATGCATTTCTTCTATTTTCCTTACATAACTTACATCTATTGTATCCCATTCTGTTGTGTATATTCCTCCCTAAACCTGTGTAGAATCGTGTCCATAACCATAGGTAACTTTGCCACTGCCATCGAGCACACTATGCTTTGACATTCCTAGCTTTCACCACAGCATCATCACTTCATTAGGGAAGTATTATTTTAATTTTTCATTCCCTTTTCATTATTCTAAATTCTTATTGTGTACATTGAGGGAAATGTACAGCTCAAGTGTGAAGAGGGGGGGGGAACGGAGTCGTAATCTTCATTACTTGTATTTCATCCTCATGCACCTATGCTTATGATCGTTCATTTTAAGTAGATTGCTATTCTATGTTTAGGACACCTTTGAACATCTTAATGCTTGTTGTTACCCTACTTTGTTATGACTTCTAAGATTTGAGTCCCATTGTGTCATGTTGGTGTTTAGTGGCCTTGTGTTTCTAATTACTTTGCTTCAAAAAATGTTTTTGCTAAATGCTAGAAAGAGCTACCTCATGTTAAATATGTAGCTACTCACTAAGCCGAATACAAGTTATGCCGTAGTGAGACAAAGAGCTATCTTATAAGAAGTGTGAAACCTACCACCTTATGCTTTGTAGGGCATAAAGAGCTACCGTCCTTAAAGAGTGAAAGCCACTTGACCGGCCAATCAAGAAAGGGCTACCTCATGGTTTGTTTGGAGCTAATACTTGATTCACTATTTCTGTTGTTTTGTAATTTTGTGATTTGTTAAAGTAGACCTACACACATACTTTTGGGGTTCATCCTTCATTTGTCAAGAATTATTGGTTTTGGGTACATCTTTCATTAAATGTTAAATAGACAATCCCTAGATTTCAGAATTCCATTCTTTTTACTCTCTAGTGAACTTAAATCAAACACTTATAATTTTCTCATTTTTTCTATCCCTTAATTTTGCTCGAGGACAAGCAAACACTCAAGTGTGGGGTGTTTGATAATTGTTTATTGCAACATGTTTGGAATGAGCATGTTGCATATTATGGACATGATTTTTGTTAGTTTATGGGGTCATATGTGTTGTAATTTCTTACTTTTGTAGATGGGATGGTTGATGAGCATTGGTCGAAGAAAAGAAGCTAAAATGATAAGTTTCAAGGAAGTTCAGAGGGGTCCACGGCCGTGGGATCAATATGGATGAGTATGGTGAACAATTAGAGATGACAACTAGAATAGGCACTCCCGTGGGTCTCACTGTCCATGACTTTGGAAGGAATTGGTAGGAGATGTTTCAATGGCCAGGAAAGCGAATAGCAATAGGTGACTTAGCCATGGCCGTGGTAAGATAGTCCAAACGAATGATGAAAAGACAGGAACACACACAGTCATGGGAACCATTCCCTATGATAAGTTTCAAGGAAGTTCAGAGGGGTCCACGGCCGTGGGATCAATATGGATGAGTATGGTGAACAATTAGAGATGACAACTAGAATAGGCACTCCCGTGGGTCTCACTGTCCATGACTTTGGAAGGAATTGGTAGGAGATGTTTCAATGGCCAGGAAAGCGAATAGCAATAGGTGACTTAGCCATGGCCGTGGTAAGATAGTCCAAACGAATGATGAAAAGACAGGAACACACACAGTCATGGGAACCATTCCCTACAGTCGTGGGAATTGTTTATCAAATTTGTTAGGCCATCGATAAAGAGACGCACTATCTTGGGTGATCTAGCCACCACCGTGGATCAACATTAGATAGGGTTACATAAGGCTAATTTGTAAAAGATAGAGGAAAGTTTTTTCTTTAACAAAAGAGAGAAGTGGCTGCTAACCTAATTTGAAGAAGAAGACTCATCAGATTGAAGTAAAGAGATCAGAGAAGACCATTTGGAAGAATCATCATCTTTCCTTTCTCCTCCATCACCGATGAATAAGATAAAGCGTCATTCTACAATTTAAACAGAAACACTTATTTTCATATTTCAATGAAAGATTTGAGGGAGTTTTCATTTGCTTGAAGATGTTTTTCATTTTGATTGCCATAACCTTCTTGTGAATGCTTAACCTTGTGAACCTTGAGGATGATTTATACTTTAACTTGCTTCACATACTTTTACTCAGATTTTATTTGAGTTCCAATTTTATGTTTCTTTTCACTCATGATATTTGCAGTGAGAGCATAGATTATGTTGATGAATTTCCTGGTGATGAGTTGTAATAGTCCTCTAAGGTATGTGAATATATGAATATAAATATGCAGATAATATTACAATGAGTCTGTGAATACCGCAAGTATACAGGTTGACAAGATCCCCTTGTGTATATCCCACAAGTGCGCGGGTTTGTCAAAGTAATAATCCCGGATGAGCGGGTATTGAATCCACAGGGAGTAGGGAGTAAAAACACTTAATCCGCTTCTTAGCTATGTGAAAGATCAATAGTGATAAGTGTGACAATGATTCAATTCTCAAAAGTAAAAGCAACAAGTAAGAGAGCACGAGTAAAGGAGGAGGTAAGGCAATCGATAAAGGTGGGTTACTCGGATAATGCTCCCCCTAGTATAATCATTTCAAGTGCAAGAACCCTCTATTATGCTTCCTAATCAATGCAATGGTGAGTCATGGAAATCCTTAATTACATAGTCCCAAATCTAAGGTCAACTATGCCTAACTCTATACATGTCCCAGAGGAGAGATTAGATAACCTCTCAACCTCGCACTCGAATAGAGTTGCAAAGAGCTCTAGGGATTCCAAGTGATAAATCTCTTCCTAATTATAGACCTAATCGTTTGATCCAGGTGGAAGGTCCCTAACCACGATTAAGCCCTAGATACTAAGATCACCTCAACGCTTCACTCCGTTGCACGCGCAACTAAGCCCCAGCGGAGGGTCATCAATTAGACCATTCGCTCTATTATGGCCACAAAGAACTCGAGGAACGGAGGGAGAATCTATCACGTCGGAGGGGAAAGGGGACGCTCCTGTACCTCTCAACTCACCCTCTCAACCCTCTCCAACCTAGCTTTGTCTAACGCTCGTGGTGTGTCACTCACTCACAAGTTACCAACAAGAACTCTCAACCCTAGTGCCACTCTAGGGGAAATGTTTAGGATTGTTGAATTGATTTTATGTCTATAGGATCTTTTGTTGAGAGTTGAGTTGGGATGCGATTTGGATTTTGGAAATTTAGCGAGCATTTTTGACATTAGCTAAATTTGTTAATTTAATTATTTTGTATATTCATTGTTGATAATTAAATTACTGTTGATTAGTCAATTATTATTTCTTTAATGATAGCTATTTTTAGAATTATTTTTTAGTTATCTAAAATTCTGACAAATAATATAATTTTACTCAATTATCTGAATTATCTGAATTATTAAATATTTATTTAATTTCAGATTATTTATTATCTTAATTATCAAATACTTTATTTAAATTCTGATTAGTTATATTTCTCTCAATTGATAGAAAATTATATATATATATTTATATATATATTTCTCTGATTAATTATATTTTGAAATTATTTAGATCATTTAGTTATTCGCCAAAATTTGTATAAATTATCTGTTCAAGTGAAATAATTGATTATTTTGATATTATAAAAGTGGGATCATACGATTGATAGGATTGTTTTACCTGCCAGTTTATTCTATATTTGCTTAGTCTGAACTTTGTTAGTTATTGTTTTACATACATGGAGTATTTTGTCATAACAATTATAGTCACCAATTGCACTAACCATGTCATTGGTGGTTAAACACTGCCTGTGTCGACATATGACTCTATTAAGAAGCTATAGTTTCACATCATTGTATCGGTGGTAAAAATAACGATCTCTAACAATCTAGCTCGGGTCACTGATGGTAAAGAAATAAATTTTGAACCTCTAAATCGGGTCATCGAGTTTAAATAAATGATCTCTAATATTTGTTTTGGCAATAGTGAATTAGGAGACATATATTCTGGATTCACTAACAACAAAAAAATTTGTATTTTTGCTAAATTATTTTGTTTTGAATTGTATTTGGTCAAGAATTTGTATTAAGATATGTTTTTTTTTTGTACAAAATTCTGAATTTTTGAGAATTGTTATGATCACAATATTTTTAGTGGTTACTTAGCTTTTTGAGTTCATAAATATGCTTTGTAATTTTTTCAGGTCAGGTGTAAGGTTTGTTGGTGGGGAGCTTAGCGGGGGTTGTTAAGTGAAGCATCATCTAGTTTTCTTTCAAGTTGGTAATGCTCTATCTTCTAGTACACCTAAATACTGGTTTTGATTAAATATTGTTTTGAAATCTTGTTAGTTTGAATTTCCTTATACTAGACTCTGTCATATTTCTACTTTAAAATTGGTACTTTTGTTTGATGTATCTGCTATCTTAAGATAGGTTCTGAGACCTTGCATGCTCACTTGGTCTCAGTCTTGTGGGTATGTGGCCATTTATCAGCATACCAGGCTCAGGGCGTGACAGCTATTGTGGGCATTTCCCTGAGGCTAGGCCAAATTGCTAATATAATCCACTTGCTCCATAGATCTTACCATTGCCCCTATGGAAGGACACTTTGAAAAGGGTTGTCCTCTATCATATGTCTCACACAACATCATTGAAGTTGTTCAAGAAACTATCATCCCATCTGTTTTCTTGCTCCGAAATGAATGACGAGAATAGTGATCACGTGTACTTCATAAATACCAATTACCTTGTTTTATCTGCCTCTAGTAGTCCACTGGTAGTTGTTCATGGCTATATCTTGAAATAATTACCTGGATACTTTTGGAATCTTGCTACCAAGTGAGCCTCTAGCTACATCGTCAATCTTCTGGCCAGTGCTCTAATTGAGCCTACTGTAGAATGACTACACTTGTATCCAATTAGGTAAACCATGGGGACGAAATCCTCTTAAAAGATCCTTAAACCACTTCGATGCCCCAAATTGTGTCTTCATCCCAAACTGCACATAGAAAAAAAATCTCATGTTATAACTTGGTTCTTATGGCTGGTGGAAAGTACATTATGAGAAACTTCTCCGCTATCTAAGCTTATGTCATGATTGAACCCTAAGGCATTGATGTCAACCACTGCTTGGCTTGGCTTATAAGGGAAAATAAGAATACTATCAATCTTATGGAGTTGTCTGATACCCTGTTAATCTTGAAAATACCATTTAAGATTTAGGCTGTGCAAGTACATGTGTCAGATTAGTAATATAGTGTGCTATTAAAGTGGGGTTGTCCTATGAGGACTAAGAGTACTAGTACTAGTTATTCCATTATTATCTTGCCTAATAGAAGTAATGAAAGATATGAGATTAAAAAACGAATTTGAACTAATGCCACTATTGAGAACAATGCTTAATTGGAGAGAATCATGTATGAGATGGGGTTTTCAGGACAAAGAATCTTGTAGGGTTTCTATTAAGCATTAGACTTGGATATCATATTGATGATTGACTTAGGATCGATCATTGGTATTCCTAAATTATGGAGAACTTTCTCAAGATGATCATCATCTAGTCCTATACAGAGCAAGATTGAAATCTCTTTGTAATCAACACTCTCTAGGATAATATTAACACTCTATGAATCTTGAACTCAGAATAGTTGTGGGAATTAATATTGTACACCCTATCTCTAAGCGTACACGTAACCCCTTGAAATATGGTAGATTTACACATGGGGGATTTCTTAATCTCTCATGTGTGTATCTGATGTGAAATTTTGGGTTATCATATGTAGAAAAATCACAACAACAAAGCGAATGCAATTGAATTTCAATCAAAACTTAATTAATAAAAGATTAATATCCAAATTAAATGCAACTTAAATCCTATAGTTTATTTGTGCAAAAATACCACAACAGATTAGTTTCATATTATAGAAGAACCCAAACACAATCTAAAAGAATATAAGTGAATCAAAATAAATTTAAAAAATCCCTTAAGCTTTGTCTGTCTCCTTGGGTTGATGAAGTCCACTAAAAGCCCTCAGATGTTGCGGCGATCTTTGCATGTACGTCTTCCATGTCTCCTTGACAACCTCCAATAGTCAAAACTTCTACCCTGAAAGATGTCTCTCCAAAGTTAGGTCAATCAAAGAGCTTCCCTCTAACACTAATAGTTATTCCTTTTATAATGAGTAGATTATGGGCAGCTTATAGGTGTGTGCCAAGGTGGAAGAGCATAGATTCAAAGATTTGAAGATTCCACGGTTCACAATGGCAGGAGTCACACTGCTCTTAAGGCCATATGCCCACTTGTGTGATAGCCAATGAGCT
This sequence comes from Dioscorea cayenensis subsp. rotundata, assembly GCF_009730915.1. Lineage (NCBI taxonomy): Eukaryota > Viridiplantae > Streptophyta > Magnoliopsida > Dioscoreales > Dioscoreaceae > Dioscorea > Dioscorea cayenensis. The sequence continues at coordinate 16,472,145 of NC_052480.1, read as the reverse complement.
CCTTTCTTCTATTCGGCTATAGAGAATTCACACCTTCATTGTTGTGATCATGTGATCACCTATGTAGCTCTCCAAAAATTCTAAACTTAATTGATAAGTGTTATATCAAACATATCATATTGATTATCTTTTGCACTTAAGTGGTCCTCATGAATGTTTTTATGGATGATTTGGTACTTAGTTTGTTCCATTTATCATTTCAGGGTAAAAGAAACACAACTTGAGCCAAAGTATAAAATGAAGATAAAAAAAGGGCCAAAACAACATTCAGATAAATACACGGGTAAGATACACGGCTGTGTACCTACCCTCATATCCTTTAGAGTATCGGCAAGATGAACATCTAGAGAAATACATGGACCATGCACATGGCCTTGTATATGACTATCCACCACCCAACCCAAAGTCATACGGAGAAAAACATTACAGTGTAAATAAGGTGCACCCCCATGTACATCCACGAATCTAAAGAGCATGGTGTAGAGGAGAACATGGGCTGAAGTAAGGCACACACCCTTGCATCTCACAAGCTAAAGAGAAGACCATCAAGAGATATACACGGTCATGTACACCCGGTCGTGTACTTCAAGGATCAAGTTTTTGAGTTATCCAGAGATCTACACAGGCAAAGTAAATGCCATTGTACTTGCCTCTGTACTTATAGATTTCTTGGGGTTATAAAAAGAAAGCTGAAAATGTTATCTAGCATCAAGCTTTAGGGAAAAGGACTTTTGGACGATGACTAGGATTTAGAAGTGAATCAAGGGAAAAAGAGGAAGTTTGAAGGAATAACCCAAGTGACGATTAAAGGTGATGATATCAGCTCTAATCATTTCTCACATTCTTCTTCCATGTACAGTGTTTTAGGGCTTAATTTCATTTGCTTTGGTTTGAACATTAATCCCATGGAGGGCTAACTTCCTAGGGTGTCTGAATTGATGTAGCTTGGGATATATACACTTTCTTATTGCTTTTAATATAGATTTTCTTCAGTTAGTTGGGTTCATCTATGTCTCTAAATTGTTGATTTTGAGTAAGAAGAGTGGCTATTTTATTTAGATTTTGTGATTGAGATCAAAAGATTCATCGGTAGGATCATCCATAGATGAAGAGTGTCAAGAGTGCGCGATAGAGATAGACCACTTGTGATTTTTCTGACTATGTAGCGAGAGCTCCTGCTTTTTATTAGGGGTTTTCTTGATCTCTTTGCAATCGTGTGAAAGTAGGATAAGAAGAGATTCAATCCTACTATAGTGTAGGATTAGGTATTGAGGCAACTCAAGAGAGTACACGATATATTTTTTAATCCCCTTGGTCCAACAACTCGATGATTTATCTATTTTAAATGCAATTACCTTGATTCTTAATTTCCAAGTGAAATCATATCCGTACACGATCTTCCTCCATTATCTATTGCTTCATATAACTTTTGACCATAGTTCTTTTCATCATTGATTGTTAATTAAGTTTTTACACTTGATTAGTTGCTTTTCTTGATCTCCCTATGCCCTCTCAATGCCTTAAGTGTATATAAATAACAAACTAAGTACCAGATGGATCATAATTTCTCAAATATATATGTAAAGTGCTCAAGATGATGATGATGATGATGATGATGATGATGATGATGATGATGATGATGATGATGATGATGATGATGATAATAATAATAATAATAATAATAATAATAATAATAAAATATGTGTTGACAATCACTTTTCAAAAAATATGCTTAACAATAGTCCAATACACATTTATAAGATTAGATTGATATTGTATACTAACAACATTAACTGCTTAAGTAATTTTTGGCCTTATATTTACCATCGCAAATATTGCCAAGTATATTGCCAATGTTTCATTCTTTCTAATTCTTCATCAACTTGGGATGGCATTTTCTTATAAAGAATAATTCCTTGTCTAAAAGTACTACCCCTATTTATAGAATCTTGCATGTTAAACTCGGTCACAATCTTTTAAATATAATTTTACTAAAATGATCCCAAAAGTCTATTTCCTCTATCTCCATAAAGCTTAATACCAAAAGATATGATGCCTCATCAATTTCTGTCATAGAGAATTAGTTAAACAACCATAATTTAGTTAAAGATAACATTCCTATATCATTCCCAATGATAACAATATCATTTAAAAAAACAAAAAATATAATAGCATTTTTATGTTGTTTTTTTATTAAAAAAAAAAAAACTTTATCTGAATTTTGAGTAAAACAAAATTGCTTGACTGTTTCAACCAAGTGGATGCTCAACTTCTAGATGTATGTTTAAGTGCATATATAGATCTTTTCATCTTACATATTTTATGCTCCTTCCCTTCATATATAAACCGATTAAGTTAGTCTATATAAATTTCTTCTTTAAGAAATCAATTCAAGAAGTCTGTTTGTATATCCATCTACGAAATTCTTTAATCATAGTGAATAACTAAAGTTAACGAGATTCTAATAAATTTATGCATTAATTATGGTAAGGAAATATCCTTATAATCAATTCATTCCTTTTAATGATAGTCTTTTGCAGTTAATCTTCCTTCACATATCTCTTCTTCTCTTATAAACCCATTTAGAACCAAACTTGATTAGTATATATGGATTCTATTTCTAATCCCATTATATCTATCCATTTATCGGTTTTAAACGTTGCCTTATTATAGTTATAAAGATCATTCTCACACTAATTTGAAATCATGGGATGAGTTTCATTCAAAAAAGTCTATTTTTCTCAAGGGTGAACTATTCTGCAACTTTTTTTTTTTGGTACACTTGTCCTACTAATAACAATGGGGATGATTTCATTTGGTGAATCATTTAATTTGACCCAACTATTCTAAAGCAATCTTATTGCTTTTATCACAAATAATTACAAAATCCTCATTTAGGAAAATTGGTTCCTACTTACAAACAATTTTTTGTTCAATAGGATTATAAAATAATGTCGAAAAGCATTAAGGTAATCTACAAATAGGTATTTATCTATTTTAGATGCCAACTTATCAATACTTTGTTTTTTAAGATTTATGAGACTTCTCCATATCCTTAAGTGTCTTACCTTTGGTTTTCTACAATCCATTGTTCATATGGAGTTTTTGTAAATAATATAGTTGGAACTCTATTTAATAAATAAATTGTATTCTCTTTTTCATAACTTAGAAGGACAACCCAAATCTTCTATACTTTTAAGTTATAAAATAAGGTATAATTCCTTCATCTAAAACACCATTGTGTTATGATGTTCTTGGAAGGAGAAGCTGATATAAAAGACTTTTATCCCTTAGATACTGACTGAATTCATCAAAGAGGTATTCACTACCTCTATATAAGCAGATGCATTTGATGCTTCAACCTTTTTTTTTGCTACTTCATTTCTAAATTCTAAAGAGGTTTAAAAAAAAATCTATAGAGTTTATAAACAATTTTCATTTATTTTTTTATCAAGTGGATGTGGACCCTATCTAGAATAATCATCAATAAATGTAATAATAATAATAATAATAAAAAGTAAATCCTCATCTTGCTACATGATTCAAGGGACCATATATATTAGAATGTATCAAGTCTAATACATCGTCAGCCCTTATACCCTTTCTAGTAAAAGGCAATTTGGTTATTTTAGAAAATATAAGGGACCATTGCTAACTAATCTACTAATCATACTTGAATGGATATCACCAAATCTAAGGTGTCACTAATAATTAGCAACAATCACATTTTTTTTTTTGAAATTACAATATTATTTATTTCATTTTCAACATATGCAATAGTATCATAAGGTGTAATATAACAAAGACCATCTTGTTTACAACTAGATGCCACAAATGTATTATTCAATTTAATACTAACTATATTATGAAATAGAACATAATATCTCAGTTCAACTAACTTAGAAGCAAAATCTAAATTTTTTACTAACTTGAGGTACATAAAGACAATTTTTTAAAAAAATAAAACAATACCTTCTAATACTAAATTAAATGTTCCTATAGATTAGGGGTGTCAAACTTGTCGGGTTGGGTTAAATGGGTGACGGGTGAAAAACATGTAAACCCATACACGTCACGTTTATTAAAAGGGTAAAAAATGAGAACACGGACCATTTATTAAACAGGTAACATGACACGACTCGTTTAACACATCTAATATTTTTTAAACGAGTTGCGTTGGGTTAGGTCGGGTCAGGTTGACACGTTAAACTGTTTAACCCATTTAATTGTTTAACACCAATTTGACCAATTTAACACGATTAGTCACCTAATTTACCCTTTATCTATTTATTTAAAAATATTATATAATTTTATAAAACTAACAAAGTAACACAAATAAGTGTCATATTTAAAGATATCATCCCACAAGAGGCACACCATATTATAAAGTACAAACTTCAATCCAAAATATACAAATTCCACCAACAAACAACCATATTACAAATCATAAATACAATCCGAAATAATAATCATATTACAAACGACAATCTCAAACAACCACAAATTCCATTATTCACAAAATCCAGAGAAAGAAATCAAATCTCCACCTTCGCGACAACGAGCAGATTCAACAATCAAATTCTCATGCCTACAAATTAAAATGAAATATTATATAACTTTAATAATTAAATAGACTCATAACTAAATTAGTATCAAAAGCTTGGCATTGCCTCTCTTTATTCATGATCAATTATAGAATTAGAAGTTAGAACATTAAGCTGATATAGTTTTATTAGACTTCATATTTTGATCAAAAATATTTTCATCTATATCCCCTTCCGAATCATTACTAGAATCATCTATAACTAAGCACAACAAAACATAAATGAATCAATGATCACATGAATTAGTATAATGAGAAAAATAATACTAGTAAAATGGAATCAAACTTAATACTTTTTCCAATGAATCCAATCTCTAGTACAAATCAAAGCTTGGACAGTGTCTAGCAAAAGTAAACTACAATATTTATTCAAAATTCTACCACCGGTACTTGATAAGTGCTTGTGCGATATGAATGCGAAGCGTTCATTCCTTATGTTGAGCATTACTTTCCTTATGTTTTCTACATTAATATGTGTGTTTTTATGTTACTTTTACGCAGGTAGGGTTGTGAGGCCGAGTATGAAGGAAATGGGCCAATGTGGATCATAATGCACCTATTTTGGAGGAGATCTTGTTAAGGTTCAAACGCGAAGACATAGGTCAGGTGTGAGATGCTAGAGTGTGTGCCAACCTCCTCGCAATCGAGTGAGCACATCTATTTGGAGGGGCACAAAGGCAGTCACGCTCGAGCATTTCGACTTATGCATATAAGAACAAGAGCCCCGCCAACATGTACATCATTGAAGAAGCAAGTGATTCACGACGTGAATGTGTGCCCGTTTGCGTTACCCCGATGATAGTCTGGAATTGGGAAGTTAATCAGGTCGAAGATTATAGCAGAACACTATAGCAATTACTGTAACAAGACTGTTCACAGCCGGCCGAGAAACCAGAGAAACAGAGAATCCACACGGGCGTGTGGAAATTCTGCACGGGCGCGTGTTCCGTACACGCCCGTGTAGTCGCCCGATTCCAGCCCTATTTAAAGTCGATTTCAGCCCCGATTTCAGTATTCTTTTCTCCATCTTTTCCCCAACTTGTGAGAGGACTTCGGCTAGGGTTTCGAGGGGTATTGGCCAAGGTTTTGGAGAAGTTCTACGGCTCCGACATCGTGATTCCATTAGGAAGAAGGTTGGTAGGGGAGCTTCGATCGAGGCGTATCCTATACCGGACGAAGGAATCTTTGGACGACGAGTAGAGGACTCTCCACAAGACCATCGACACGACAATCGAGGGGGTTTCTTTATGGATTCATTGCTTTTACATTCGATTTCTTTGATTGTATTAAGCTCAATGGAGAGCTAAACCCCTAGTGGGTACTTGGATGATTGCGAACCCTAGGATGTATTCGTTTCATTGAACTTCTTTATTATGCTTTCAATAAATTGATGTTTATTGTGAGTTCCAACCTTGAATGCTTGATTGTATGAACATTTCCCCTAGAGTGACACTAAGGTTGAGAGTTCTTGTTGGTAACCTTGTGAGTGAGTGACACACCACTAGCGTTAGACAAAGCTAGGTTGGAGAGGGTTGAGAGGGTGAGTCGAGAGGTACAGGAGCGTCCCCTTTCCCCTCCGACGTGATAGATTCTACCTCCGTTCCTCGAGTTCTTTGCGGCCATAATGGAGTGAATGGTCTAAGGGATGAACCTCCACTGGGCCTAGTTGCGCGTGCAATGGAGTGAAGCGTTGAGAGGATCTTAGTATCTAGGGCTTAATTGTGGCTAGGGACCGTCCATCTGGACCAAAGGGGTAGGTCTATATTTAGGAATAGATTTATCACTTGGAATCCCTAGAGCTCATTGCAACTCTATGCGAGTGCGAGGTGTTGAGATTGTTCGATTTTTCCTCCGGGACATGTATAGAGTTAGGCATAGTTGACCTTAGATTTAGGACTATGTATGTAAGGATTTCCATGACTCACCATTGCATTAATTAGGAAGCATAATAGAGAGTTCTTGCACTTGAAGCGATCATCCTAGGTGAAGAATTATCGGTGTACCCAATTCTTTATCGATTGCCTTACCCTCTTCTTACTTTTGCTCTTTCACTTGTTGTTTTTATTGTTGAGAATTGAATCAATTTCACACTTATCGCTATTGATATTCCACATAGCTAAGAATCAAATTAAGTATTTTCACTCCCTACTCCCTGTGGATTCGACCCCGCTCACCCGGGATTATTACTTCGACAAGCCCGTGCACTTGCGGGATATAAGCAAGGGGACCTTGTCAAGTTTTTGGCGCCGTTGCCGGGGAGCTAGGCGTTTAGAGATACTTTGAACTTTGCTTTCTTATTCTATTATCATTCTGATTTTCTTTTTCTTTACTTTTGGTGCAGCTCCAGGTTATGACCCGAGGGAATCCATCAATATTGATTGAAGGAGACCTTGAACTTGAATGTACACTTCGAAGGAAAGGGAAAGAACCTGTACAAGAACAGCCTAATCCAGCTAATTTGGAAGTAGAAAGATCTGACAACATGGCGGAACAGAATGAGCAATAACGGACACTATCCGAGTATGCCAGACCTTCAGTATTGGGGACACAATCGAGTATTGTGCGTCCCCCAATTACAGCTCAGAATTTCGAGCTAAAGCCGGCATTCATCCATATGCTGCAGCAGTCCGCACAATTCAATGATTTGGCAAATGAGGATCCAAACAGTCATATAGAGAGCTTCCTCGAGGTGTGTGACATGCTGAAGATCAATGGTGTGACGGATGATGCCATCAAATTGAGAGCCTTCCCATTTTCCTTAAAGGGGAAAGCAAAGCAGTGGCTACACTCATTGCCTAGGGCATCAATCACTACATAGGAGGAGATGGTAGAAGCTTTTCTAGCCCGTTATTTCCCTCCCGGAATATCAGCCAAGCTTAGGAATGAGATCTCATCCTTTATGCAATTGGAATTGGAGTCTCTATTTGAGACATGGGAACGGTTCAAGGAACTCCTGCGCAAGTGTCCGCAACACGGATTTCCGGAGTGGATGATTGTTCAAACCTTCTACAATGGGTTGAATGCAGGTACAAGACAACTCTTGGATGCGGTGGCAGGAGGTACCTTAGGTAGCAAGACCCCGACGAGGCTCGTCAATTGATTGAGGAAATGGGGGTTAAATAGCTACCAGTGGAACGCGAGGGAGAAGAAAAGGTGGCGGTCTCCATGAAATTGATGCGGTAACTTCATTGGCAGCCCAAGTGGAGAGTTTGAGTAAGAAGCTAGATCTTATAGCTTCGAATAGAGTTGCGGCCGTAACCAACTGCACAAGTTGTGGCGGAGGACATGCTCCCTCCGATTGCCCAATCGTCATTGGTGATGTTTCTTCAGTTGAGAATGTCGACTTTGTAGGTAATGGAATGAGACCTCAAGGGAATCCATATAGCAACACCTACAATTCAGGTTGGAAGAATCATCCCAACTTTTCATGGAAAACAACAACAACAAGCCCCTCAAGTGGAAAACAGAATTTCAGGTTTGGAGACCCGAATGACGGATTTGGAGAAGCACTTGTCTAGATTTGTTCAATCAACAAATACAAGATTTGAATCAGTCGAGGCTACACTTCGCAATCATACCACCTCCTTGCACAACCTTGAAAATCAAGTGGGGCAAATTGCGAAATCTCTTTCCGAAAGGCCACATGGAAGTTTACCAAGCAACACGGAAACCAATCCGAGAGAACATGTGAAGGCGATCGCTTTGAGAAGCGGTCATGAGGTTGAAGGGCGGCTTCCGAGTGAAATGCCGAAAGAACACGCACCCGAGGTCGTAGAGGTTGAGAAGGAAGCAAACAAAGAGAAAGAGGTGGCATCCCCATCTTTCAAGCCAAGAATCCCTTATCCCTCTAGATTGAAGAATGACCAAGGGGATGACCAGTATAAGAAGTTCCTGAGTTAGTTCACGCAACTCCACATCAACATTCCTTTTGTTGAGGCTTTGGCTCAAATGCCTAAGTATGCGAAGTTCCTGAATGACCTATTGACCAACAAGAGGAAATTGGTGGAGAGTGCTTCAGTGGTGCTTGATGCTTCATGCTCGGTGGTGTTACAAAAGAACATGCCGAACAAGAAGAAAGACCCTGGAAGCTTCATTATTCCGTGTAACATCGCCAACTTAGATGAGGAAATGGCATTGGCGGATTCGGGGGCAAGTATCAACGTCATGCCATATACTTTCTTCCAAAAGCTAGGCTTGGGTGAGCCTAGGTCTACTCGGATGACTTTACAATTGGCGGACCGAACAGTACAACATCCGAGAGGCATCATTGAAGACGTACTTGTCAAGGTGGACAAGTATATTTTTCCGGTTTACTTTGTAGTGCTAGATGTTGATGAAGATGCAGATGTACCCTTGATACTTTGGAGACCGTTCTTGCGGACTTCCAAAGCATTGATTGACATGGACGGGCGGAGAGCTCACATTGAGAGTCATAGACGATAAGCTCACTTACCGCCTTCTTTGAAGCCATGCGGCATTCTCTCGATTTTTGATGACACTTTGTATTTTTCTGGACACTACTCGATGAGATTGTTGATGAATATATACGGGGAAATGTTCAACCCGGATCCGTATGAAGGTTTGTTCAACAAAGAGGAGAGCAATGAAGAATTACTAATGCTTGGTTCAACCGGAGAGGAAACATCTACCCCGAGAATCTTGAAGAAGGTGCTCCGGAAAATGAAGAGGCCTCGAAGACGTCACCGAAAACGCCCCAAGACTGTTGGAGACGTACATGAGCCAAGGGAGTTGGACGAACAATTGCTAGGTGGTCTAAAGCCCGATAGTACACCCTCTACCCTCAAGAGACTTTGCTCATCATGCTTTCAAGTTATGGGTAAGACGGCAACCTTCATTCATGAACCCCCGTGAGGTAAGAAAGATACGTCAAGCTTAGTGACGTTAAACAAGCGCTTCTTGGGAGGCAACCCAAGTGTTTACTGTTTTCGTACTTTTAGTTTAGTTTGTTTGCATGAATAAATTGTTAAGTGTTGGTGTTTAAATTTTTGAGTGCTTGTGCTACGATTTTATTATGGGTTTTTAAAAGAATTCATTGTATGTTTTGTTGAGAATTGGCGAAGTTTGGTCGTTTGAGTTCTATTTTGTATTTTTATCTGGTATATTTTGCACAATAGGGCAGGCTCTGAGTGTGTAAACATGTTCAGGCTAATTCTGCAGAGCCTGCAAATTTTTCTAAGTCATCCAGAGAAAACACACGGGCTTGTGGAAATTCCACACGCCTGTGGGTGTGTACTGTGAACTCTTCCAGAGAGGGCACAGGGGCGTGCGGCTGCCCTTGTGGACGACCATGAGACTGGCGCACGCCGGTGGGTAATTTCCACACGGGCGTGTGCTTTCCTGCAGAGTTGGGCAGATTTTCCCGAGAATACACAGGGGCGTGGACTTGCCCCTGTGGGTGACCTTGTGTACCACGCACGGGCGTGGGTATTTTCCGCACGCCCGTGCGAAACTCTGCAGGTTGCTCCCTCCATCCCGAGAAAACACAGGGGCTTGCGGCCGCCCCTGTGAGTTGAGGCCTGTGAATGCCCACGCCCGTGGGGAATTTCCGCACGGGCGTGTAGGCGACTTGATATTTTTCTCGGATAACCACGAAAGCCACAGGGGCGTGCGTCTTCCCCTGTGGGTCTGGCGCACGGGCGTGGGTATTTTCCGCACACCCGTGGGAGATCGTTTTAAGTCAGTGAGAGTTTTTTTTTTCGAGAGCGCACAGGGGAGTGCATACACCCCTGTGGAACTTTTGAAGTGAGGGCACGGGCGTGGGGGATTTTCACACGCCCGTGTGGTTGTACAGAACGTCAAAAGTCACGAGTTCTGTTTAAAAAGGGGATGATTTCTCTCCTTCACGACTCATTTTCCCTTGAAAACACTCTCACAACATTCTCCGAGTCCATTGCGCTAGTTTGGTGGGATTTTAGCAAGTTTTCCGGCCGGCTCTCTATTCTCTCATTTCTCTTCGTCGGTAAATTCATTTTCTTCATCTTCTTCGTCAATTCATGATTTCTATTGATTAATCTAGTCAACAATGCTTCGTTTCTTCAATTGGAACAATGATTTACATTTATAACGAAGTTAGAGATATTATTGATGTGTATTTTTGGATTGTTGATACCGCCGATGCGTTTCTCACGCCCGTGAATCCTACGGGCGTGCGTAAAATTCCACACGACCGTGTGGATTTCTGCAGTATTGTTTTATCAACTTGTTTGACTAATTTGTTTTAAATCTGGCAGGTCATGGCACCTAGGTCAAAGAAGCAAGCTGATAAGTGGCCACGTGAGTCATCCCCTTAAGCTGCGGACATGCGATTTGCGATTCCTGAGCATCTGGTCTGTTATGAGCGCTTATCGAGACTCCGTTTCGGACAGACTCGATTCCTGGAGACGACTATATTGCGAGATCTTCAGCAGGGAGATGAGTTACTGAGGAGGTTGAGGATCTTGTTTTCGAGATGGTGGTTGGCGGCGCTATTGACGATTAGAGAGCCAGCCATCCGAGCGTTTTCACTGGAGGTGCTCTCCTCGTTCGAGTTTGATAGAGCGTATGCGAGCTTCGACAGTTTAGGCACCGTTCAGTTCAGAGTATTTGGACATCATCATAGCTTGGGCATCACGCGAGTTTTCCAGTACTACTTGGTTTTATACGAGGAGGCATTCCATGCATTCGAGGAGTACCCACGATTACCTCACGGGATTATCCCGGAACCTTGACCCCGCGAGAGCTTACAGAATGCTATGCGGTCAGGGTCAGTACGAGCCTGGGGTTTCCAAGGCCACGTGCCTTTCCCGGCTAGCCTATAGATACTTGCACGCAATCATGAGTAGGTCGGTGAATCGCCGTGGCGATAGTACTGGTGTCCTGAGCCGGCAGGAGTTGCTGTACTTGTACTCGATGGTAGAGCGCGTACCGATACACTTAGGGCACATCTTGGCTGATTACATCAGACATCAGGGACAGTACACTAGACTAGGAGCGATCTTCTCGGGTCCTTACATTACGAGATTAGTGCTGGGCATGGGTCTCTTGGATTTGATTCGCGGGGCCGAGAAGACGAATGTACCGGCTCCCCTGGGTCTAGAGACGATGAGGTTGATGGCATGGTCCGCAGGGTTCGGACAGGGGTTTTTGCGTTAGTTCTACCAGCCCCAGAGATAGCTAAGGATGAGGGTGATGACGCCGGAGCATCTCAGCCCACCCCCGAGCCTCGGCCCGCATCGATGGACACCGAGGCACCTCCAGCGGCCGAGGAACCATTTCCAGTGCGTATGTTTTTACCTTCTCGAGCCAATGATCGCTTTGAGAGGCTCGAGAATGCACTAGGAGTGGTTCGAGCCGAGGTTGCTGAGATTAGGGCTACGCAGGCCACTCAGTACACAGAGTTCATGGCGCGTTTCGACATATTACAGCAGATCCTAGAGCGAGACGTTGCCTCATCATTCGCTCTTGCAGTCGAGGACTCTTCGAGCACCGCCCAGATCTCCAAAGACCTCCAACCTCGACCCCAGCACTAGAGGACCCACTATATGCTTCCACTTCCGCAGCAGCAGTACAGGAGCCTGAGCGCAGCACCGACACTTGACTTCTTCCTCTTTACTTTCATGCATTTTTACTTTATCTTATTTTTCTTATTTTTAGACTTGTTCACTCGTAAAAGGATTCTTCCTTCCGAGTTTATGTTATTTTTGCATTATCGAGTTGTATTCATTGTTTCATCTTTTTATACACTCGAGTTATTTTTTTGTTTTTTTCTTGAGCTTCACTCGAACCCCCTCGTATGCGTGCAAATGCTCTTGTCTTCTTGGAAATTGAGACTTAGTCATGGGCACGACCAAGGTGCTTTTGGCACTTGGCCGTGCGAGCTTCACAACCCTGTTGGAACACTACTCCCAATGAATTAGCTTCATCAAACGCAACACTAGGAGTCAGGGGAGTATTGTTTTGATTGCTTCTCCCACATATATTTTTCATTGATATACATTATGAGTGAGCTTGCATGTGTACATTGAGGACAATGTACAACTTAAGTGTGGGTGGGAGTTTCATAGTGCACACATCATTTCTATTGTTTTTGATTGATATATGCTAACATAGCCAATGGCGGTTCACCCTAGTTGCAATGATTGTATTCTTAAGTTTAGGAAAATTGTTAACATTGAATGTTTTCATTCTCTAGTTCTTGCTTGAATTTTTAGGAATTTTTACCCAATTTACACTTAGTGCACTACTCACTCTTTGAACTCTATTGGAAACTCATGTTCGATGTTAAAGGGACTAGTTAGGTTTATTTTTCTTGTGCTATGAAAATGAAAAAGAAGGAACAAAATAGTTTTATTGTTTATTTGAATTGTTGGGTGGAAAGAGCTACCACCTATGAAGTATGAAGCTACTCTCACAAGTCAGATACTAGTTATGCCCTAATGAGAGAAAGAGCTATCTCATAGGATGAGTGAAAGCTACCACCCGGGTAGAAAGAGCTACCACCTCAAAAGTGTGAAAGTCACCTTAGCGGCCGCTTTGGAAAGGGCTACCTTAGAGGATGTGTGAAGCTACTACCATCTTCTAAAATTTTTATCACTTGTGTAGATAAACAAGTCCCTTGCACTTAGAACTTTGAGGAGTATAACTTGGGGTGTTTTGAGTGAGTTCACACACTTACATGAAATTGGGTTTGTTATCCTTTTTGTTTCAAGATTTTTAGCTAGAGCATTGATTTTTTTCGTATTCGAGTGTTGAAATTTCCCTTACTTGTAGAATGTTATCTTTTTGTATACTTTTGGTGAACCTAACGCCAAGCACTTTCAATATTTTCTTCACGGATGCACTGATATCGTTTTAATGTTTGCTTGAGGACAAGCAAAAGCTTAAGTGTGGGGAGTTTGATAAGTGCTTGTGCGATATGAATGCTGAGCGTTCATTCCTTATGTTGAGCATTACTTTCCTTAGTTTTTCTACATTAATATGTGTGTTTTTATGTTACTTTTACGCAGGTAGGGTTGTGAGGCCGAGTATGAAGGAAATGGGCCAATATGGATCATAATGCACCTATTTTGGAGGAGATCTTGTTAAGTTTCAAACGCGAAGACATAGGTCAAGTGTGAGATGCTAGAGTGTGTGCCAACCTCCTCAATCGAGTGAGCACATCTATTTGGAGGGGCACAACGGCAGTCACGCTCGAGCATTCTGACTTATGCATATAAGAACAAGAGCCCCGCCAACATGTACATCATTGAAGAAGCAAGTGATTCATGACGTGAATGTGTGCCCGTTTGCGTTACCCCGATGAAAGTATGGAATTGGGAAGTTAATCAGTCGAAGATTGTAGCGGAATCATCGTAGAAATTCACTGTAGCAACACGCTCACATCGGTCGAGAAACCAGAGAAAGCAGAGAATCCACACGGGCGTGTGGAAATTATCCACGGCCGTGTGGAAATTCCACGCGTGCGTGTTCCGTACACGCGTGTAGTCGCCCGATTCGACCCTATTTAAAGCCGATTTCAGCCCCGATTTCAGTATTCTTTTCTCCATCTTTTTCCCCAACTTGTGAGAGGACTTGGCTAGGGTTTTCGAGTGGTATTGGCCAAGGTTTTTGGAGAAGTTCTACGGCTCGACATCGTGATTCCATTAGGAAGAAGGTTGGTAGGGGAGCTTCGATCGAGGCGTATCCTATACCGGATGAAGGAATCTTTGGAGACGAGTAGAGGACTCTCCACAAGACCATCGACACGACCATCGAGGGGGTTTCTTTATGGATTCATTGCTTTTTACATTCGATTTCTTTTGATTGTATTAAGCTCCATGGAGAGCTAAACCCCTAGTGGGTACTTGGATGATTGCGAACCCTAGGATGTATTCGTTTCATTGAACTTCTTTATTATGCTTTCAATAAATTGATGTTTATTGTGAGTTCCAACCTTGAATGCTTGATTGTATGAACATTTCCCCTAGAGTGACACTAGGGTTGAGAGTTCTTGTTGGTAACCTTGTGAGTGAGTGACACACCACTAGCGTTAGACAAAGCTAGGTTGGAGAGGGTTGAGAGGGTGAGTCGAGAGGTACAGGAGCGTCCCCTTTCCCCTCCGACGTGATAGATTCTACCTCCGTTCCTCGAGTTCTTTGCAGCCATAATGGAGTGAATGGTCTAAGGGATGAACCTCCACTGGGCCTAGTTGCGCGTGCAATGGAGTGAAGCGTTGAGAGGATCTTAGTATCTAGGGCTTAATTGTGGCTAGGGACCGTCCATCTGGACCAAAGAGGTAGGTCTATATTTAGGAAGAGATTTATCACTTGGAATCCCTAGAGCTCATTGCAACTCTATGCGAGTGCGAGGTGTTGAGATTGTTCGATTTCCCCTCCGGGACATGTATAGAGTTAAGCATAGTTGACCTTAGATTTGGGACTATGTATGTAAGGATTTCCACGACTCACCCTTGCATTAATTAGGAAGCATAATAGAGAGTTCTTGCAATTGAAGCGATCATCCTAGGTGAAGCATTATCCGAGTACCCCATTCTTTATCGATTGCCTTACCCTCTTCTTACTTTTGCTCTTTCACTTGTTGTTTTTATTGTTGAGAATTGAATCAATTTCACACTTATCACTATTGATATTCCACATAGCTAAGAATCAAATTAAGTATTTTCACTCCCTACTCCTTGTGGATTCGACCCCGCTCACCCGGGATTATTACTTCGACAAGCCCGTGGACTTGCGGGATATAAGCAAGGGGACCTTGTCAAGTTTTTGGCGCCGTTGCCGGGGAGCTAGGCGTTTAGAAATACTTTGCACTTTGCTTTCTTAGCTATTTCACCACACATTCTATTCCATATCTTCTTATTCTATCATCATTCTGATTTTTCTTTTTTTCTTTACTTTTTTGGTGCAGCTCCGGGTTATGACCCGAGGGAATCCATCAATATTGATTGAAGGAGACCTTGAGCTTGAATGTACACTTGAAGGAAAGGGAAAGAACTCATACAAGAACAGCCTAATCCAGCTGATTTGGAAGTAGAAAGATCTGACAACATGGTGGAACAGAATGAGCAATAACGGACACTATCCGATTATGCGGACCTTCGATGATTGGGGACACAATCGAGTATTGTGCGTCCCCAATTCATGACTCGAATTTCGAGCTAAAGCCGGCATTCATCCATATGTCTGCAGCGATCCGCACAATTCAATGATTTCGCCGATGAGGATCCAAACAGTCACATAGAGAGCTTCCTCGAGGGTGTGTGACATGTCGAAGATCAATGGTGTGACGGATGATGCTATCAAATTGAGAGCCTTCCCATTTTCCTTAAAGGGGAAAGCAAAGCAGTGGCTACACTCATTGCCTAGGGCATCAATCACTACATGGGAGGAGATGGTAGAAGCTTTTCTAGCCCGTTATTTCCCTCCAGGAAAATCAGCCAAGCTTAGGAATGAGATCTCATCCTTTATGCAATTGGAATTGGAGTCTCTATTTGAGACATGGGAACGGTTCAATTAACTCATGCGCAAGTGTCCGCAACACGGATTTCCGGAGTGGATGATTGTTCAAACCTTCTACAATGGGTTGAATGCAGGTACAAGACAACTCTTGGATGCGGTGGCAGGAGGTACCTTAGGTAGCAAGACCCCCGACGAGGCTCGTCAATTGATTTAGGAAATGGGGTTAAATAGCTACCAGTGGAACGCAAGGGAGAAGAAAAAGGTGGCCGGTCTCCATGAAATTGATGCGGTAACTTCATTGGCAGCCCAAGTGGAGAGTTTGAGTAAGAAGCTAGATCTTATAGCTTCGAATAGAGTTGCGGCTGTAACCAACTGCACCAGTTGTGGCGGAGGACATGCTCCCTCCGATTGCCCAATCGTCATTGGTGATGTTTCTTCAGTTGAGAATGTCGACTTTGTAGGTAATGGAATGAGACCTCAAGGGAATCCATATAGCAACACCTACAATTCAGGTTGGAAGAATCATCCCAACTTTTCATGGAGTAATCAAGGACCACAGAAGACCATGGGGCCATCGGGGTTCCAACAACAACAACAACAACAAGCCCCTCAAGTGGAAAACAGAATTTCAGGTTTGGAAACCCGAATGACGGATTTGGAGAAGCACTTGGCTAGATTTGTTCAATCAACAAATACAAGATTTGAATCAGTCGAGGCTACACTTCGCAATCATACCGCCTCCTTGCACAACCTTGAAAATCAAGTGGGGCAAATTGCGAAATCTCTTTCCAAAAGGCCACAAGGAAGTTTACCAAGCAACACGGAAACCAATCCGAGAGAACATGTGAAGGCGGTCGCTTTGAGAAGCGGTCATGAGGTTGAAGGGCGGCTTCCCGAGTGAAATCATCGAAAGAACACGCACCCGAGGTCGTAGAGGTTGAGAAGGAAGCAAACAAAGAGAAAGAGGTGGCATCCCCATCTTTCAAGCCAACAATCCCTTATCCCTCTAGATTGAAGAATGACCAAGGGGATGACCCAG
Organism: Dioscorea cayenensis subsp. rotundata; assembly: GCF_009730915.1. Lineage (NCBI taxonomy): Eukaryota > Viridiplantae > Streptophyta > Magnoliopsida > Dioscoreales > Dioscoreaceae > Dioscorea > Dioscorea cayenensis. Next base: position 16,455,050 of record NC_052480.1, on the reverse strand, counting down.
ATAAGAAGTTCTCGAGTTTGTTCAAGCAACTCCACATCAACATTCCTTTTGTTGAGGCTTTGGCTGAAATACCTAAGTATGCGAAGTTCCTGAAGGACCTATTAACCAACAAGAGGAAATTGGAGGAGAGTGCTTCAGTGGTGCTTGATGCTTCATGCTCGGTGGTGTTACAAAAGAACATGCCGAACAAGAAGAAAGACCCGGGAAGCTTCATTATTCCGTGTAACATCGGCAACTTAGGTGAGGAAATGGCATTGGCGGATTCGGGGGCAAGTATCAACGTCATGCCATATACTTTCTTCCAAAAAGCTAGGCTTGGGTGAGCCTAGGTCTACTCGGATGACTTTACAATTGGCGGACCGAACAGTACAACATCCGAGAGGCATCATTGAAGACGTACTTGTCAAGGTGGACAAGTATATTTTTCCGGTTGACTTTGTAGTGCTAGATGTTGATGAAGATGCAGATGTACCCTTGATACTTTGGAGACCGTTCTTGCGGACTTCCAAAGCATTGATTGACATGGACGGCGGAGAGCTCACATTGAGAGTCATAGACGATAAGCTCACTTACCGCCTTGCTGAAGCCATGCGGCATTCTCTCGATTTTGATGACACTTTGTATTTTCTGGACACTACTGATGAGATTGTTGATGAATATATACAGGAAATGTTCAACCCGGATCCGTATGAAGGTTTGTTCAACAAAGAGGAGAGCAATGAAGAATTACTAATGCTTGGTTCAACCGGAGAGGAAACATCTACCCCGAGAATCTTGAAGAAGGTGCTCCGGAAAATGAAGAGGCCTCGAAGACGTCACCGAAAACGCCCCAAGACTCTTGGAGACGTACATGAGCCAAGGGAGTTGGACGAACAATTGCTAGGTGGTCTAAAGCCCGATAGTACACCCTCTACCCTCAAGAGACTTTGCTCATCATGCTTTCAAGTTATGGGTAAGACGGCAACCTTCATTCATGAACCCCGTGAGGTAAGAAAGATACGTCAAGCTTAGTGACGTTAAACAAAGCGCTTCTTGGGAGGCAACCCAAGTGTTTACATGTTTTCGTACTTTTTTAGTTTAGTTTGTTTGCATGAATAAATTGTTAAGTGTTGGTGTTTAAATTTTTGAGTGCTTGTGCTACGATTTTATTATGGGTTTTTAAAAGAATTCATTGTATGTTTTGTTGAGAATTGGCGAAGTTTGGTCGTTTGAGTTCTATTTTGTATTTTTTTATCCGGTATATTTTTGCACAATAGGGCGGGGCTCCGAGTGTGTAAACATGTTCGAAAGCTACTCGCAGAGCCCCGCAAAATTTTTTTCTAAGTCATCCAGAGAAAACACACGGGCTTGTGGAAATTCCACACGCCTGTGGGTGTGTACTGTGAACTCTTCCAGAGAGGGCACAGGGGCGTGCGGCTGCCCCTGTGGACGACCATGAGACTGGCGCACGCCTGTGGGTAATTTCCACACGGGCGTGTGCCTTCCTGCAGAGTTGGGCAGATTTTCCCGAGAATACCAGGGCGTGGACTTGCCCCTCGTGGGTGACCTTTGTGTACCACGCGCAGGCGGGGTATTTTTCCTGCACGCCCGTGCGAAACTCTGCAGGTTGCTCCCTCCATCCCGAGAAAACACAGCGGCGTGCGGCCGCCCCTGTGAGTTGAGGCCTGTGAATGCCCACCCCCGTGGGGAATTTCCGCACGGGCGTGTGGGCGACTTGATATTTTTCTCGGATAACCACGAAAGCCACAGGGGCGTGCGTCTTCCCCTGTGGGTCTGGCGCACGGCCGTGGGTATTTTCCGCACGCCCGTGGGAGATCGTTTTAAGTCAGTGAGAGTTTTTTTTTTCGAGAGCGCACAGGGGCGTGCATACACCCCTGTGGAGCTTTTAAAGTGAGGGCACGGGCGTGGGGGATTTCCACACACCCGTGTGGTTGCACAGAACGTCAAAAGTCGCGAGTTCTCTTTAAAAAGGGGATGATTTCTCTCCTTCTTCACGACTCCTTTTCCCTTGAAAACACTCTCACAACATTCTCCGAGTCCATTGCGCTAGTTTGGTGGGATTTTAGCAAGTTTTCCGGCCGGCTCTCTATTCTCTCATTTCTCTTCGTCGGTAAATTCATTTTCTTCATCTTCTTCGTCAATTCATGATTTCTATTGATTAATCTAGTCAACAATGCTTCGTTTCTTCAATTGGAACAATGATTTACATTTATAACGAAGTTAGAGATATTATTGATGTGTATTTTTGGATTGTTGATACCTGGCCGTGCGTTTCTCACGCCCCGTGAATCCACACGGGCGTGCGGAAATTCCACACGACCATGTGGATTTCTGCAGTATTGTTTTATCAACTTGTTTGACTAATTTGTTTTAAATCTGGCAGGTCATGGCACCTAGGTCAAAGAAGCAAGCTGATAAGTGGCCACGTGATTTGCGATTTGCGATTCCTGAGCATCAGGTTTGTTATGAGCGCTTATCGAGACTCCGTTTCGGACAGACTCGATTCCTAGAGACGACTATATTGCGAGATCTTCAGCAGGGAGATGAGTTCGCTGAGGAGGTTGAGGATCTTGTTTCAGATGGTGGTTGGCGGCAGTTATTGACGATTAGATAGCAAGCCATCCGAGCGTTTTCACTGGAGGTGCTCTCCTCGTTCGAGTTTGATAGAGCGTATGCGAGCTTAGACAGTTTAGGCACCGTTCAGTGCAGAGTATTTGGACATCATCATAGCTTGGGCATCACGCAGTTTTCCGTATTACTTGGTTTATACGAGGAGGCATTCATCAGATTCTGAGGAGTACGCACAGTTACCTACTGATTATCCTGGAACCTTGACCCCGCAGAGAGCTTACAGAATGCTATGCGGTTAGGGTCAGTACGAGCCTGGGGTTTCCAAGGCCACGTGCCTTTCCCGGCCAGCCTACAGATACTTGCACGCAAACAAGAGATGTTGAGAACTCCTAAAACTGGCCATTAAAAAGGACTTTTCGGACTCGACACGGTTACGCACAGTCGTTCTTAGACCATGCTCTTCTTGAAGCTTCTGAGTGAAAAGGGTAAGGGGTTGTTTGGTTGACATGATTGCAGTGGGAGTGGAAGGGAAGTAAATCCAAACATTTGTTTGGATGGTCATGAGTGGGAATGAGAGAGGACTGGATGGAGAGTGAGTGGAGAGTGAGTAGAGAGTGAGCAATCCTCCCAAAATGGGGGGATTGCTCCACTACTCCCTCACTCCTTACGGGGAAATGACCAATTTACCCATTTATATAGTAATTAAAATAATTAAAATAATGATTTAATTTAAATAATAACTAAATAAATAATATTAAAAAAATTAATTAAATAATAATAATTTAATTAAATATAATAATCAAGTTGATAATTTTAATAATAATTAATAATTAAAATGAAATAATAACTAATAATTATAGTTAAATATTAATTTATAATAATTAATTAGTTATATTTCTTCATTCATTAATTATTTATTATAGTTAATTAATTATATTAACAAAATTTCATTAATTATTTATTTGAAATATCTTTAAACATGTAATTAGTTATTTATTATATTTAATTAATTACTAATGATATTAACATAAAATTTGAAATATTTTTGTATAATAATTAATTTATTTTTTTCAATTTATATAATATTTATTTGAATATAAGTGTCATTTTATCATATTTACTTTCTTTACTTTTCCCATCCCCAATAAATTACACTCTCCAAATCTTATCAACCAAACACATTCTTCATTCTCACTCCTACTTCATTCCTGATCATCTCACTCCTATTTCACTCCTTCCCCAATCCACTCCTGACAACCAAACACTCCCTAAATGCCTTGCAGAGGGATTCATGGGGAGAGCACAATCGTACTCCACCCATGCTTAACTTGAGCACGCCCATGAAAGGAGCACACCGACCGTGTTTCCCCTGAAAGCATAGGACATTCTTTTACCGAAGTTATCATGGGGAAAAAGCACCCCCCGTGCTTCGTTCATGCTCTCACTAAGAACCAAGGAAATCCTAGACAAAGGAAACCATAGGGAGATGGCACGCTTGTACTCTACCCTTGCTTGCATTGGACACTTAGAAGAATTGTTTTCATAAGCTGGTTTTACTCCATGTGTGTTATAAGCACTAAAAACCTGTAATAGGGACAAACATACCTAGAATAGCATCATTTATTGACAAAATGCGCTAAAAGACAAGCGAAGGAGCACATTGGAGATATGCAAAAAATGATATACAATGTACTTATTAAATATCCCCACACTTGAATCATTGCTTGTCCTCAAGAAATTTTAGCTCAATATCAATGAAAGGATGAGTGCATGACCTCTGATCTCATCAAAATAGAAAACACTAAAGTTTAGAGGAATCAAAGGCAGATAAGGACAAGATCACAATTGCTCAAATAAAAACCCCACTCTTGTTTTAAAAACCAAATAAGGGTGTATACCCTTGAGTTGAGTGCCCCCTCTGCCACTGGGTCAACAAAATGGACAGAGACTTGAATTATTACTAAACTAACTAGGCAGTAGTTTCATATACCCTAAAGGTAGCCGTTTCTCCTGGTAGGTCATCAGATGTCCACTTGTAATGCCAAAAATTTGACTACTCAAGATTAGCTTTCAAACTTTAAAGGTGATAGCTATTTCTACCAACTATTTACAAAATAAAAGAGAACAACCAGTAGGGCATTCCACAAGGAATCCAACTTCCAAGGTTTTTTTTTAACACAAGAAAACAAGTTTCTCCATAACTTAGGTAAAGAGAATTGATCTAGGTTTCCAACACAAGAATGATTAAACAATTTGGCTCATAATAAGGACCTTAACACACACAATCCCCCCTTAACTTAAGATTTTCTATCAATAACAATCATTGATCATTCTAAGTCATGCAATCACCCCTAAAAATGAAACAAAACTCTCCCCCATAGTTGAATGGTGCATCATCCTCAATATACAAATATAGGAAGTAAAGATTAAAGATAAAGAACCAAAATAAAGTGGGAGGTTCGTACGACTTTCTAAACACGGAGAGTGATATTGCTGCTCTCAACGTGCATTCCATTAGCCAATCCACAACAACCATTCCTAAGATGAGACAAGAGATGCATAAGTGGAACTCGATAGTTCAAACTATATAATATAATAAAAACTAAAAATGTAGAACGAAAGTGCATCAAATAAATAAATCAAAATGACAATTTAGTAGGAAATATCCCTTACTAACTGAACACACACAAGCCTGACAAAATAAAAAAAGAAATATAAGTCCTAATACTGAAAACTGAAAAAAAAAGTAGCTGTGTAATGATCAAAATGGAACACTCTCAGAAGAAGAGAAAGCATCATCGTCAGAAGAAGAGTAGGCAAAATCCTCAGCCCTAGCAGCAACATCTCTCCCCCCTGAGATGGTGATCTGATTCATGGGAGAGGATGGCTCAGGGGACAAGTTAATCCCCAAGTGCTCCTCAATCTTGGTGACACTTCACTGAAGCTACTGAAATGTCGAGGCAGAACAAACAACCTAATCAATATGGCTTGAGGAGGAATATGAGGGTCTCGGTGCAGAAGAAGCAGTAATAGTAGGAGGGGGAGGAGCAAGGGTAGCAGTAGTATCAGTAGGACATCGCACTTGGTACTCGAACCTTATGCAGTTTGAACTTGTTGTATTATCCCCATCGATCTTAGGGTCTCGAGGGACATTGGGCTGACTCCTCCTACCACTCGCATATTATCCCTTGGATTAGTCTAGTGATATATGGGCCCACAAAGAATGACCTGATCCGAGGGTCTGTCCCCTGATTACCAATGGAGATGGCTACCTCATACCCTAGACGCATCTAAAACCCATCAAGCATAAACAGCAGGAAGTCAAAATCTTGTCGGCTAACTACTCTCGTATTATCACCTCGACCAGTCAAAGTGTGGCTAAGCACAAAGTGAATGTACTTCAGGGCCAGAGAGCTGAGTGTGGAAGCCTTAGACCTACTCAAGTCATAGGTGTGCTCAGTACTAAGTCTCCTCCAAGCATCCTCCTGAGACTCTCCAACCGGCTAGGAAATCAGTAGCAAATCATATACAAGAGTTCGAGTGAACTCCGCATAATAAAGTCCTAGTCGAATAGTGAACTCAGTGAGAGCCATTCACCATAATGTACCGTATACCTGAAACTGGATTGAGTCCCCATAATGAAAAACTACAGTACCGTGGGACAACTCGAATGTAGCCAACACCTCGAGCATCAACTGCTCATAGGTGTTATCGGTAATCATGAAGTCCTGCCTCCATGCCCCAGCACTAAGAATCTGCAAGACCTTGTCCTCTAGTCCAACCTCATGTAGAACATCCTAATCTATCTCTCTCAATTCGCCAAAACAACATCGAGAAAGATGCATGTAACGGTCCTAGTGCACCTGAGAATCGAAGGTAGGTGTGAAGTTAGTGGACGGGGCCGGCTCCTCACATCAAGGACTCTTTGACGATGATGGCCCATACGAGGAGTGTTTTCTTGGCATAATCTGTAAAAGAGACAATTTAGATTAGTTCAATAATCAAAGCATTCAGGAGAATCACGATCGTGCTAGGAGTGTACAGGTGATTGTTTCATGGCAAGTGTACGGGATCGCCGAGTAATACCTCATGTGAAGACACGAGGATCGTATTCCACTGGCTAAGGATCTCCTATTACTCCTTCTCAAACTATTATCTAGCCTAAGATCTCAAGTGATGGAATTTACTCTACTAGATGCAATTAAAACTAAAACAAGATTACCGACAAATAAGAGAGAACAAGCAATGAGCAAGCAAGAAAATAAATGTAATGCAAAGGCCTATGGATGTGGATCCCCTTGAGGGGTTATCATGAAACATGGATGATGATCAAAAGATGCAAGGGTAAATTGGACCAAGAGATTTCTAGATTAGAACAACGTCAATTTCTCAGCGATTGAACCGTAATCCCATACGAACATTGATAGGAATTTCTTCCAAATCAACATTCCTACGATTGCATTAAGTACAAGGAAATCTCAAATAGGAGTAAACCTACTCATCTAGGAGTAAACCTAACATGGAGGGCTACCAACAACCAATTTCTCACCGTGATGATACAAGTACCCCCTTTTAATCCATTCATGATCTAATACATGCGAGCAAGTCACATCTACATGCATCACTCATAAAAGAGCTACGGATTTCTCCTTAGTGTAGCACTTAGCATGAAAACAACGGATTAAATCTCAAAATAACCCAAGCATGGAATTAACAAGTAATCATCCAAAATACATGATAAAACCCCCCAAGATTCACCAACACCCGGTGGCCTTGGGGGTCTAGTGTGTCATCATCCCACAACAAGCAACACAATCAAGTAAAACACAAAACAAAAGCATAAATGACACTCCCTAGATGAAATGGTGTAGGAGAAGGTAGAGAATGTGCCGAATGATGCTTCCCCCGCCAAAGGAGTGCCAAATGACGCTTCCTCTAGCCGCGGGTCTCCTTCCTTCAAATCGTGGTTGATCTCCCCTTGAATGATGTTGCCTTCTTGCCTTGAGAGCCTTGGACCTTGGCCTTGAATGTTCTCCTAGCTTCCTTGCCCTTCTTCTCCTTCCCAAGGTCGCCCAAAGCCTCTCAAGTGGTCTCTCAAAATCTGTCCAAAAAAGTCCCTTTGTTCTATACTAAAAGTTAGCTTTTATACTCCCCACGGCATATGGGTCATATGGGGGTCGTATAATACTCAAAAAAAACCTAAATTCGCGCTTCATATGGGGTGCATACGGGGTGCATATGGCCTCCATACAGCCCCCAGACTGGGTGGTATGGGGGTGGTATGAAAATTTGGGTAGACAGCTTCACACCAACCCGCTGCTAGAATGCATACGGCCACCATACTGGGTTCACCAACACCCGGTGGCCTTGGGGGTCTAGTGTGTCATTATCCCACAACATGCAACACAATCAAGTAAAACACAGAACAAAAGCATAAATGACACTCCCTAGATTAAATGGTGGAGGAGGAGGTAGAGAATGTGCCAAATGATGCTTCCCACGCCAAAGGAGTGCCGAATGACGCTTCCTCTAGCCGCGGGTCTCCTTCCTTCAAATCGTGGTTGATCTCCCCTTGAATGATGTTGCCTTCTTGCCTTGAGAGCCTTGGACCTTGGCCTTGAATGTTCTCCTAGCATCCTTGCCCTTCTTCTCCTTCCCAAGGTCGCCCAAAGCCTCTCAAGTGGTCTCTCAAAATCTGTCCAGAAAAGTCCCTTTGTTCTACACTAATAGTTACCTTTATACTCCCCAGGGCATATGGGTCATATGGGGGTCGTATAATACTCAAAAACCTAAATTTGCGCTTCATATGGGGTGCATACGGGGTGCATATGGCCTCCATACAGCCCCCATACTGGGTGGTATGGGGGTGGTATGAAAATTTGGGTAGGCAGCTTCACACCAACCCGCTTCTAGAATGCATACGGCCACCATACTGGGTGGTATGGGGGTGGTATGAAATTGTTGTTTTCTTCTCTTTTCGCCTAAATGATATCATCATGTTTTCCATGGCTTCCTTATGCCCTACAAAGCAAATAGTAGATGATTAAGTGCAAAACGGGCATCAAACCTCACAAAATACATCCAAAGTGAATACGATATATATATATATATGAAAACACTTACATTTAGACACTTCTCAACAGGCCATGCTCTTTAGGGTTGCAGGAGCATGCCACTGCCCTTGTTAAACTCTAAACAAATTAGAGCATGATCGTGCTTCACTAAGAGCACAACCGTGCTTCGAGGGGACCTTCTTCACCGAAAAGCCCTAAAGACTAGTATGCTGATGGGGACATCAACATCCAGAAAGTACACTCATTTTAAGCATAAATGATGCACAAAAAGCATTTATTAGTAAAAGGAGTATGAAATCATTTAAACCAAGGTCTCAAATGAAATTGAAGAGCATACCAGAGTTGAGAGAGACGTGGACAAGCAAAGAGAAAAATGATGAACGGACAGTGAGCATCAGCAAAAACTCTTAACAATACAAGTGCTACAACGGAAAAAAGTTGCACAGGAAAAACGGTGAGGAGAAATGGCCGGCGGTGGTGAGGTTTCTAAAGGAGGAAGAAGAAGCCAACTGGCTACTCCCTCGAGCACGCACTAGGCATAGGTGTGCTCACATGCCAATTAGGGTAATTTTACAGGAGGAAGCACGGTGGTGCTCAGCCCGTGCTTCCTCCCCGTGGTTATCTCGGGAAAATTTCCCAAATCAACAAGATATGTAGCACGATCATGCTAGGAGCACCGAAACCGTGCTCATTGGTAAGCACTATTGTGCACACTCTGTGCTTACCCTCGAAATGCTTCCTAAGATAAAAACCCGAGAAAACCACGGTATAAACATTGGTGCGCTCTTCCCATGCTCAGCTTGAAACATCCAGAACCTGGCAATCTCTCTCAAATTTTACAAGGACAAACAACAAACATAAGAGGAAGCCACGAAATAAACAATTGCTGAAGAAACATCACTTCAAAAGTAGATCATCAGGAAAAGAATTGCACAGCTACAAATCATTTCAAATTCCTGGAGAGGGACAAAACTAACTAAAAGAAATAAAAAAAAAAACACTTGGGTTACCTCCCAAGGAGCGCTTGTTTAATGTCACTAGCTTGACGTACCTATATGCATCAAGGAGGTTTATGGAATTAGACCTCTCATGGCCACCTAAAAAGCAGTTGCATGCATATAGTACTAAGGTATTAATTAGATTGATCTCACTAAAATTAAGAAAAAGTGACCATTTTACTTCCATAGGTGGGGCGGGTGGCTTCCTCTTCCTCGGGATTACTTGCTTCCACCACCTCTTGGCATGAGAGAACTTTTTTTTCTAATGGCTCATGAGGCAAGGAAGGTCCTGCAAGTACCACATCTTGATAACATACTTCTCGCACCATCTCTTTTGATTCATCAGCCTTAGGAGGGTCATTTTCTAGTAGCTTCAATAGTTCATCATTCAAGAACGTGTATTGCACATACTCAAAGACAAAATCATCAACAACATCAACATAATAGCAAGTATCGTCAAAATCCATAGTGTATCTCATTGAGTCTCGAAGCTTAAAGACGGCTTCATCGTATCCTACTTGGAGTGTCATTCGACCGTCCTTGACATCAATTAGGGCTTTTGATGACGCCAAGAATGGTCTTCCTAGAATGATGGGGACGTTAACCTTTTAATCAACATCGAGGATCACAAAGTCTACAGGAAATATGAACTTGTCCACCTTGACCAAAACATCTTCAATTATCCCTCTTGCTTGCCAGCTAGACCTGTTGGCCAACTATACTATCATTATGGTGGACTTTGGTTCCCCGAATCCTAGTTTTTAGAAAATTCTATAGGGCATTAGGTTGATACTCGCCCCAAGATCAGCCAAAGTTTCTCATCCACAAGCCCTCCATTAGTGTAAGGTATAATAAATCCCCGAGGTCTTTTTCTTTCTTGGGAAGATTGTTGGTGATTAAGGCTGAGCACTCTTCGCTAAGTGTCACAGAAGACACTTCCTCAAGCTTTCTCTGATTTGTAAGTAGCTCCTTTAAGAATTTTACATACCTTGGCATTTGGGCAAGAGCCTCAACAAATGGAGCGCTTATGTTCAAGGTCTTGAAAACATCAAGGAATTTCTTGTACTGCTCTTCTTGTAGGTCCTTTCTTGCCTTCATAGGATAAGGGAGTTTGGGTTGGTACTTGGGTAACTCATTTTCTCTTTTTTCTCTAATTTCTTCTTAATGTAAACTATTGTCTCCAATTTAATAATCCTGAACTGCCTAGGCTCTGACTGAGGTTAAATAGGTTCTGTAACGAACTTCTCCAAAATAGGGCTGGGAAGTTACTTACCACTTCTCAATGTCACAGCCTTTAGAGACTCCTTAGGATTGACTTCCGCGTTACTAGGACGAGAACCAAGAAGTCTCTCTTCAATTAGATTCAACATTTGGGCCATATGATGATCCAGATTCCTCACTATGGCAGTGGTGTTTCTCATCATTTCTTCTTGCCCTCGGAGAAAGATTTCATTGTCTTTGGTATACCACTCAAAAAAACTATAAGCTCATTAGAAGTTTGATAAGTGCTTGGGTAGACATATTTTTCTATATGTTTTACACGCATGCAGCATCTCTTTTTACCATGGTTTATGTCTCATAAAGTGTATTTGGTGTTCCTTTGTGCAAATAGGTTGTGAACGGCTTAAAGGAAGAAAAGGAAGTAATGATAGGTTATGAATTGACATTTTGGGAGTTTTTGTATAACATAAGGATCAAGACACAAAAGGAGCTCATGTACATGGAGGTGTGTGCCAACTTCCAAAAGAATTCAAGCTAATTTGTGAGTTAGAAGGGCATAAAGGAAGTTAGACTCCTATGTCCCTATTTCTGTGAAAAATACAAGAGCTTCCCAATGATGATTCAATGATGAGAAGCCTCATAACTTACCACGAGGATGTGTGTCAGACCATGTGTCCTCGAGAGCAGAGTGTGTGAACCGTGTTTATGAAGAGAACTGTAGAAAAGCAATGTAGCAAGTCATTATAGCAGTAATGTAGCGAAAATACTGTTCACGCGACAGTGTGAAATTTCCACCCAGTCCCGTGGGAATTTCTGCACGCGGGCGCGTGAAGACTCACACAGTCACGTCGAAGCACATGACAGTCCCGATTCTTTATTATAAATAGCTCTTTTGCCTTATTCATTGGACATCTTTTGTGTGGTTCTTGAGAGATGAGACAACTAGTGTTTGGAGAGAAGGTCTTTGCGGCTTAGGAGGCGTTGCTTTACCAACTTTGATCAAATTCTGAATATAGTCATTGTACCATTTACTTCCTTGCACGTCGTGAGTTTCAATCAGAATAGGAGCATTTGAAAGGGCTTGTTCCTCCATCTGTGGTATATCAATCTCACGATGATCATATAGCGCATGAAGGCCTTCTACTAATTTTTGTATATAAACTTTATAGATCTCATATCCTTCCATGTCCCATGTCTCATCCAGAATCAAAGCTTCATCTTGATTAAAATCATTTTCCTATCTCAAATATTTCCAACTGTACATTGTAGAATCTAATTCGGGTTGAATCAACGAATCCGGATTTATGAGTGGAGATGCTTCACAGGGTGCAGGAGTTGTAGAAAATTTTTGAACCCAATATCAATCTTCTAATTCCCACAGTAACAGCCCATCTCCTTCACTTGTTGTGCCATAACTTTGATGAAGTGCCACATATAATGCAGGACTTTCAAGAACTTCTTGAAACACCTCTGGATCTTTCAATTCCTTCAATGATATCCCATCACATAAACTCATTGTGCTATGACACTGTAGAGGTACCTCATAAAATGCATGAGTTTTAAGGAATTTCTGAAACCAAACTGGATCTTCCAAGGTTGAACGCAATTTGTCCATTGTTTGACCTTCCTGAAATATGTGATTGATAAGTGCTTGTGTGTTAAGAATGCGAAGTGGTCTTTCCTTACAATGAGCATTACTTTTATCAGGTTTACGCGTTAATACATGTGTATTTGTGTTCTTTTGCACAGGTAGGGTTGTGAAGCTATGTTTTAAGAAAAGAAGCCAAAAGTAGATCGTGAATGCACTATTTGATGAAATCTTGGAAGGAACAAACGCGAAGACACAAGTTGGGCTCAAAGATACGTGAATGTGTGCCAACCTCCATGTATTCAAGCAATTACAATGATTTGGAGGGGCACAAGGGCAGTCACATTTGTGTATCCCGACTTGTGCATTGATAGCAAGATCTTCACAAATGAATACATTTATTGAAAAAGCAACGCGATCTACAGCATAAACGTGTGCCCGTTTATGTTGCCTCGATGAAAAGTGGATTCGGGAGTGTTTTTTGGCGGAGTACTGTAGTATGTTACTGTAGCAATTTACTGTACAAATATGCATGTAAACCGCAAGTGCACAGATGTCGAAGTAATAATACCCCGGTGAGAGAGTAGTCGAATCCATAGGGAATAATAAAAGATAAAGGAGGTGCAATTAAAAGATAGGGGAGGCAATCGATGATAAATGGGGTACCCGGATATTGTTCCCCCTAGGACAATCATTTTAAGTGTAAGGAACCTCAATTATGTTTCTTAATTAATGCAATAGTGAGTCGTGGAAATCCTTAATTGTATAGCCCCAAATCTAAGGTCAACCATGCCTAACTCTATACATGTCCCGGAGGAGAAATCGAACAATCTCAACATCTCGCACTCGTATAGAATTGCAATGAGCTCTAGGGATTCCAAGTGATAAACCCTATTCCTATATATAGACCTAACACTTTGGTCCAGGTAAAAGATCCCTAGCCACAATTAAGCCCTAGATGCTAAAATCACTTCAACGCTTCACTACATTACACTCGCAACTAAGCCCCAGCGGAAGGTCATCCCTTAGTCCATTCACTCTACAATGGCCGTAAAGAACTCTTGTAACGTGGAGGTAGGATAGATCACAACGGAGGGGAAAGGGGACGCTCCGCTACCTCTCGACTCACCCTCTCAACCCTCTCCAATCTAGCTTTGTCTAACTCTCATGGTATGTCACTCACTCACAAGTATTACCAAGAAGAACTCTCAACCCTAGTGTCACTCTAGGGGAGTATTCATACAATCAAGTGTACAAGATTAGAACTCACAATAAACATCAATTAACTGAAAGCATAATAAAGAGATTCAATGAAACGAATACATCCTAGGGTTCACAAATACCCAAGTACCCACTGGGGATTTAGCTCTCCATGTAGCAAAATACAATAGATAATGAAATCAAAAGTAGATAATGCAATCCATGAATGAAAACCCCTTTGTGTTCGTGTCGAAGGTCTTGTGGATCGGCCGCGTCTTCTTCAAAGGTCCCCTCGTCAAACCTAGGGCACACATCGAGGGATCGGTGCTAACGAAAACTCCACCAATAGCTCTCTTCCAAAGGAAATGCGGTGTCGAAGGCCGTCAAACCTCTCCAAAGCCTTGCCAAAGCCTCTCCAAACATTAGCCGCCGGTGCCTCCAAAGATGGGGAAAGGTCGAAGAAAAGATATGGGAAAAGATAAAGAAATCAGGGCTGAATCGCGGCTTTTAAAGGGCTGGAATCGGGCATCCACATGTGCGTGTGGAATTTCCACAAGCCCCTGTGCAATTTCCACACGGGCGTGTGGAATTTCCACACGCCCGTGTGAATTCTCAGGAATTCTGATTTTTGGCCGGCTGCGAACAGAACTGCTATAGTAAATTGCTACATTACATACAACAGTGCTCACCCAAAAAAACACTCCTGAATCCACTTTTCATCGAGGCAACATAAACGGGCACACGTTTATGCCGTAGACCGCGTCGCTTTTTCAATAAATGTATTCATTTGTGAAGATCTTGCTATCAATGCACAAGTCGGGATACGCAAATGTGACTGCCCTTGTGCCCCTCCAAATCATTGTAATTGCTTGAATACATGGAGGTTGGCACACATTCACGTATCTTTGAGCCCAACTTGTGTCTTCGCGTTTGTTCCTTCCAAGATTTCATCAAATAGTGCATTCGCGATATACTTTTGGCTTCTTTTCTTAAAACATAGCTTCACAACCCTACCTGCGCAAAAGAACACAAATACACATGTATTAGCTCTTAAACCCGATAAAAGTAATGCTCATTGTAAGGAAAGAACCTTTCGCATTCTTAACACACAAGTACTTATTAGTGATGAATAAATACAAAAACAAAATTAGGTAACCAAACAAAAACAAAAATAAAAACAAATATATATATATACAGAAAAAGATAAATGCTAGATTACTAGAATCCTAATATTCCTAAGAGCTGCCAGTCCCCGACAACGGTGCTGATGTGAGATCCGCAAGCACACGGGTCGCCAAGTAATACCTCTCGTGCGAGCACGAGAGGGTCGTATTCCCAGTGCCAAAGGAGCTACTATTACTTCTCTTTCGTCTATTTCCTAGCCTAATACTTCGAAAGATGAACAGTAATTCTACAAAGAGAAAGAATTAACTACAATGAAATCCGGAATACTACTATACACAATACGAACTCAAGGGAGAATCAAACACTGAAGGGAGTGATTTGGACAACAAATCCCACTAGGGTTGTCATTAAGTCCTGAATTTAGGATGAAATGTGAGATGGTAGTTAGGACAAGAGACTCCTAAATTAGCTCAACCCAATGGTCACGGTAATTGAACCCTAATCCCATACAAGTATTGGGTCAAAATTGCTTCCTCCCAAATCCTCGTATGATTGCATTACACTCAGGGAAATCTCTAATCAGGGTCGATACTCAAACTAGGTCCAACCCTAATTGCTGGAGGGGTACAAAATACCCGATGGTCACTGTGTATTTGTACATGGATCCCTTCCAAGCCAAGTGTGTCTAGTACAAGGGCGATGGTCACGCAACCAAGTACAACCTAGAAGTCGAAATACTGAGTTCTCATGCAAATCAACACATCAAAGTACACAAGGCTTGAACCACAAACTACAAGATTCCATAAAAGAAATACAACATCCAACAATGCATCAATAAAGATGATCATCCAAATTAGAAACAATAAACCCTAGAGTTCATCATGTCCAAATCACAAATAAGTTAGTTCCTCATGAAAGAGGAATGCTCATACAGGTCCAAGGAACAAGTTAACAATAAAATAAGTAAGAAGTACACCCTCAAGCTTTAAATCCCCTTAGATGGTGAAGACCTTGAAAATTTGAAGAGATCTCCCCTCAAATGATGTTTTTGATGCCTAGGATCTTCTCCCTATCTTCTCCTCCAAAGTTTGTCTCCCTCTTGGTGAAGTCTTGCGTAATGGATCACCGGCAGGAAGAGTGGGGCGGCGGCCTAAGAGGCCCAAGAGAAAAACTCCCCTTTCCGAAAAGCACTCCCTTTGCCCTAGAAAATCAGCCCAATATATATCCCATTAGGTCCATACGGGCTCCATGCGGGCGCATGGAGCGCGTGAAGCTCACTGCCACTTCGCCTAGAAAAGGTGTCAGTGCTACAGTACTCTGCTACAGTATTCCTGCAATGTTTCTAATACAGTAACCGAGAGTTGTGAAATTCTAGCAAACCTCACAGGCACCCATGCGGGCGCATGGACCTCGTGAAGCTCACAGCCGAATTTCTGCTAAAGTGCCGACACCCAAAAAATGCCGTTTTTGCTGTCTAATTCGTCCAATTTGCATTTTTGAGCTTAGTTCGACTCATTTAAGATCTATAACACCGAAATAACCAATTTATACTTAAACGGACATCAATTCATTAAAATATACACAAATAATACAAGATTAACACGTACAAAATACATACATTTAGGCGTTTATCAAACATCCCCACACCTAAGTGTTTGCTTGTCCCCAAGCAGACACACATGAAAGAATAGGGGCAAGAGGATAAACGGCTAAATGTACGACCTCAAGCTCAAATAGTGAAGAACCCCATAGGCACAGATGAAATGAAATCAAGAAAATGAGTTGCACAATAACCAACTCAGTAGAGATAGTCATGATTCCTCTAAGGGCTTTGCTAGTGAGTGTGTGCATACTTCATCCCTCGCTCTCCCTATTCACGCCACATTCAATGATTACCGGTGTTAGAAATGTTAAAGACACCCTCAATAGTAAGTCAAGAGTCCTTCGGTCCACATTCAACACTTAAGTATCTAAGTGAATGCATGATTGAGTCCAGGAGAATAAATACTTCTTTCTTTCTTTATTATCATTATTTTTTTCTTTCTTTTTCTTTTTCGAGTCCGCCTAACGTAGACTGCACAAAATATCTTATAATCTTTCAGAAAGATGCACATGCTGATTAGGCACAAGAGCCACCCAACTTACTTGATTACAATCTACATAGACGCATTCATTCTAAATTAGCAGAGGAATACTGACATAGACTGATTTTTTTCATTTTTCAATTTTTTTTTAGATAAAAATTATATACATGTCTCATGAGCACCTTCATGCAAAACTTCACTTAGGGATAAAGCAAAATGAGCAAAAGAGCCAAAAGCTTTTAAAAAACCATTGAGGGATGAATTTACCACTCTAACACACTAAATCAAAGTAGTGGGATAGCTGGGGCAAACAAGGTAGAAGTTCTGTGTCAAAGTTGTGAAGAAAGCACTAGAGAGAAAACATAACTTCCTTATAGCACAAATAACACTACCACTCATTACTATCATTCATTCAAGCCAAGAGGTTCTTACCAATAAATCATAGCTATCACCTGTGAAGTAAGCATGCAAATAACCCATCCCCACACCTAGAATCGTACATTGCCCTCAATGTACACTAATCAGCAAAACATGGTGTAGAATTCGTAATAATTAAATGAAGCATGAAAGGGAAGGGTAAAGAGACTGTCCCATTTTGTTGATGAAGATTGTGCAATACATGCATGAACAAGGGGTAGGTTCAATTCTTGAGGAGTGGTGAGAATGAAGCTCATATCTTGAGTCCTGCAAATGTAAAAACAAATATAGTTCATCTCACCATTGAATATGTAGGGAGCACACACAAACAAAAACTCTAAAAACTATGAAAACAAAAGTCCATGCAAGTTCTTTGTTCAATCAATATCATGATGTCTAAATCACTCTAGTGCAAGTGTTTATAGGGGTTTTCAAAGATGCTACAAGTGTCAAACAAATTCAATATAAGCAATATTCAAAAGTTACTGTAGCTCGGGCTGAATTTTTGCAAGAATTCCCCCTGTTTTTGAAGCACAAAAATTTACAAACCATGGCTCAAAATTAAAATAAATCAAAGATCAAAGAACCCTACAACATTCTTCATGGTTTGAAGTAAGATAAGCATGCATAATCAAGAAGAAGAGGCAAGGTTGCTGCAAAACAAAAACTAGGGCTTCAAAGCTTGAATCGATGAAGATCGGTGAAATAGATGGTAAAACCTCAATTAAACCACAAGATCTAAGTTAGAAGATGTAGGAGAGGAGTGAAGAGGAAGAAAAATGAAGAAAGATTGTGAAAGAATGAAAGAAAACGGATGAAAAATGAGTGAGAACAAGGGAGAGAAAGGTGGCTACTTAAGGCTGGAAATTCCAGCCCGCAAGGCATACGGGCTCCACGCGGGAGCATGGAGCCCGTGAAAGTTTTTGTCCTTCTCTAGCCCCTGAGGCTGTAAGCCTCACAGGATGCCTCACGGGCACATGGCGCCCCTGAGGTCCCTGGGGAGCACAAAAATGGTCCATATGGGGGCTGTATGCAGCCCGTGAAGACCTAGAAAAGCAAAATTTTGGCATGGGCTCCTATGAAACTTAGAGCAAAACTAATTTACAACATCTATAACACCAAAATATGCATTAAAACATAATCAAACAACGCCAGTCAACTAGATAAGATTCACAAATATAAGATAAGCATGGATCATTCAAACAAACAAACATACGAACATCACACAACAATAAACACAACAAATTAAACTCAACAAGCAGCTAGAAAATGAAAAAATGAAAACAAAAGATTTGAAACTTGGGTTGCCTCCCAAGAAGCGCTTGTTTAACGTCATTGGCTCGACGTACCTTTTTCTTACCTTAGATAGGCTTGAAGACGGTGTGTTCATCCCGGCTAGAATTGGCATAAGAATTACCAAGAAAAATAAAGCGTACCTTCCGGGATGCTGTCAAGTTGAAAGCCAAGCACGAGTTACCTTTTGGCCTCCATGGAAAAAGCTTGGGCCGGGAGTTGTGCAATTTAAACATGGGCGGCTCCTTAGACGGCTTAAGCATCCTCCCCGCTTCTTCTTCCTCGACCAATGTTAGATTGCCTTGAAGTTGCCTTGTCCTCCAAGGAAAAAGGTTCGGTCGAGAATTATTCAAGCTTGGAATAGAAGGGTCCTTGGACGGTTTCAACCTCCTACCCGAATCTTCTTCCTCGACCAATGTTAGATTGCCTTGAACTACCCATCAGTGTTGTTTGGGTCTCCAAGGGAATAACTTTGATTGAGAGCTTGTCAAGATTTGCATAGGTGGATTAATTGGGGGATTCAACATCCTATCCACAATTTTTCTCTCAACCTTGTGGTGATGAACCTCAATTGCCCATAAAATTTTCTTGGGCCGCCAAGGAAAAAGTTTTTGTTGGGAATTGTCCAAACCCGGCATGGGTGGGTTCAATGATGATCTTAGCTTAGTACCCACATCTTCGAATACAATTCCTGGAATTTTGTTTTTGCACTTGACTAAAATTGATGGATGGATGGAAAAATCTACGTTGAGGCAAGTAGCATCTTCAACTGTGGTTGATGGAGTGTCTTCTACTTACTCACATGTTTTTATGGCCATGATGTCATCCTCCCCCTTTTCTTCTTCAATTGCCCATTGAAGTGGAACTTCTACCATTTGCTCAAAAGGTACTAATGCTACATCATTTGCTTCTTCAACCTCCAACACCTCAATATCGGTTTCCACCACAATTTCACTGTTCTTCTCTTCATTCCATGTACCATTTTCAGATAGGGCATTTATATTTTGTGGTAACTCAGTCGATATGTTAGAAGACTCTCCAATCTTGTTCACCATACTATAAAAAGATGGTCGGGCATTAAAAGTTACAGTATTCATGGCTTCAAATTCAGCATCAGTTTGCATCATGAATCTGGCGAACACATCTTGCGTATTGAATCCTTATTGATTAAGTTGCTTAGTATGGTCGACTGGAGGTTGGTAATGTCACGGTTCTTGAAATGAGGGTTGTTGTTGCAATTTCTTGTGAGGGTACTCCCAATGTTGAGTATGATGATGTGTCGAAGAGTGCGAGTGCCCTTCCCAATTTGGATTATAAACATCAGTGTATTGATTGCATTGGTGTGCTCTCTTGGCATCAAATTCTTCCATTTGTTTCTCAAGTGCATACATTCTAGCGGCTAATAATCTTTCTTCAAAATCCTTGGCCGGATTGCTTTGGTGTGCTCTCATGGCATCTAATTCTTCCATCTGTTTTTCAAGTGCATACATTTTAGCGGCCAACAATTTTTTCTTCGAAGTCCATGACCCTGTGTAATAAAAAGAAAAAAGAAACTAACAACAGTAAGCTATCAAAGAAAAGAACAAAGAAACAAAATAAATAAATATGCACAACATGGTAAAAGATAAATATAAAGATGGATATTTACAACAATAAAGATAAATGACTAGAGCAATAGACTATAGGTTTTCCTAGTATTCCTTGTGTCCCCGGCAACGGTGCCAAAAACTTGATGTGAGATACGCAAGCGCACGGGTCGCCAAGTAATACCTCTCGTGAGAGCACGAGAGGGTCGTATTCCCAGGGCCCAAGGAGCTACTATTACTTCCCTTTCGTCTATTTCCTAGCCTAACACTTCGAAAGATGAACAGTAATTCTACAAAGAGAAAGAATTAACTACAATTAAATCTAGAATACTACTACACACAATACGAACTCAAGGGAGAATCAAACACTAAAGGGAGTGATTTGGACAACAAATCCCCCTAGGGTTGTCATTAAGTCCTGAATTTAGGATGAAATGTGAGATGGTAGTTGGGACAAGAGACTCCTAAATTAGCTCAACCCGATGGTCACGGCAATTGAACCCTAATCCTATACAAGTATTGGGTCAGAATCGCTTCCGCCCAAATCCTCGTATGATTGCATTACACTCAGGGAAATCTCTAATCAGGGTCGATACTCAAACTAGGTCCAACCCTAATTGCTGGAAGGGTACAAAATACCCGATGGTCACGGTGTATTTGTACATGGATCCCTTCCAAGCCAAGTGTGTCTAGTACAAGGGCGATGGTCACGCAACCAAGTACAACCTAGAAGTCGAAATACAGAGTTCTCATGCAAATCAACACATCAAAGTACACAAGGCTTGAACCACAAACTACAAGATTCCATAAAAAAAATACAACATCCAACAATGCATCAATAAAGATGATCATCCAAATTACAAACAATCAACACTAAAGTTCATCATATCCAAATCACAAATAAGTTAGTTCCTCATGAAAGAGGAATGCTCATACAGGTCCAAGGAACAAGAAAACAAGAAAATAAGTAAGGACTACTCCCTCTAGCTTTAAATCCCCTTGGATGGTGAAGATCTTGAAGATTTGAAGAGATCTCCCCTCGAATGATGCTTTTGATGCCTAGGATCTTCTCCCTATCTTTTCCTACAGAGTTTGTCTCCCTCTTGGTGCAGTCTTGCGTAATAGATCGCCGGCAGGAAGAGTGGGGCGGCGGCCTAAGAGGCCCAAGAGAAAAACTCCTCCTTCCAAAAAGCTCTCCCTTTTCCCTAGAAAATCAGCCCAATATATATCCCGTCAGGTCCATACGGGCTAAATGGGGGGGGCATGGATCCCGCGAAGCTCACTGCCGTTTCGCCGAGAAAAGGTTGCGGTGCTACAGTAGTCAGCTACAGTGTTTGCTGCAGTGTTTCTGCTGCAGTAACATAGAGTTGTAAAATTCCACCAAACCTCATAGGCACCCATGCGGGCGCATGGACCCCGTGAATCTCACAGCTGAATGCTTGCTACAGTGCCGACACCCCAAAAATGCCGTTTTTGGTGTCGAATTCATCCAATTTGCATTTTTAAACTTCGTTCGGCTCATTTAAGATCTGCAACACTAAAATAACCAATTTATACTTAAACGGGCATTAATTCATCAAAATATGCACAAATAATACAAGATTAATATGTATAAAATACATACATTTATGCTTTTATCAGGTGCCAAAAACTTGATGTGTTCTCCGCAAGTGCATTGGTCATACATAAGTAGTAAAGTGGTACCTTGGTAGGGTTAGGGTTGTCGAACAATAAGGACTAGACTCAAAGTACTAATTGATCTTCTAATCTCAAACCAAAAGATTTCTGTAGATCGTTAGAAGAAACCATTCAAAACATACAAAAGATTAAAGTTCAACATCCCGGGACACCATGGATGGTGAGCCCCTAAAGGATGTGTACAACATGGAGAAAGAAACTACAAATCTAACGAAAGAACATGAGACTCCCCTCTCTTCAAGATCACCTCTAATGTTGAGCTCCATTGCTAGCACCACTTCTCTTGTGCCTCCACTACTCGCTCTCTAGCACCAAAGTTCAGTCTGGCCCCAAAAATGTAAAGGGGAAGACCATGGCAGCCACCCCCAAGAAGAAGGAAAAAGGGTGAAGGGAAGATACCCCAAAAACTACCCTAGATCTGACTTAAAAAGCATATTTCAGGCATGATATGCCCTACGACACTGAGGTGTCACTCCCACTGAAAATCACTGAAAAGTAGATCACTGATAAGCAGATTTCAGGCTCGAGACTCTGTGACAAGGGGGTGTTAGGCCTGAAATGATTAAGCAATGAGCACACAAATAGTGTTCTTTTGCTACATCGATTTGCTATAGTAACTCGGCTACAGTGATTTTGCTATAGTACTTATCTACACAAATCGCTTGGAATAATCGGTAGAACGCGTACGGTCGTGTTAAGACTGTGTCTAGCCTGAGCACTGTAAATTCTCATCTTTTTGTACTGTAATTGCGCCGAATACTGCTAATTTGCACTGGAACCTATTTTCCTGCACAAATACACTATAATACCCAAAGTAGCACCGAATCATAATAAATAAACCCTTGAAGACACGATAAATACATGAAAAGGGCATCAAAATATATATATATATATATATGAAATGCACTCATCAATTTCTCCATGGAGAGCTAAACCCCTAGAGGGTATTTGGGGTTGTGAACCCTAGGATTCTAATCTTGTGTGGATTTTCTTTGTATTTCTATTTGGTTGAGTTATGGTTACTTGTTAATGCTTGCTTGCCTTATTGATCTTATGGTTATTTGGATTGCATGATTTGTTAATTTTGGTGAGAGAGAGGTCTCCATTAGGGTTAGAACCTCAAGATTGAATAGGGCTGAGAGGGTGAGTCATAAGATAGTGGAGCGTCCCCTTTCCCCTCTGATTGGTGTATTCTATCTCCGTATTTACTAAGCTTTATGCAATCATATTTGGTGTGAGGCGCCATATTGAGAGATTTCTCCTCCTGGACCTTGTAGGGGGTTAGGGACATTTCACCTAGAGGTAGGGTTTGGTCTATTCTTAGGAATTAGATACATCCTTTGAAATCCCTAGAGTGTTATGCAATCATATGTGGTGTGAGGTGTTGAGACTCAGAAATTTCTCCACTAGGACTTCGTAGGTGACCAATATTGGTGATATGGATGCAGGATCTGATTATCTTTGGATTTCCATGACTTAACCTACTCATTCTAGAAACACTTTGCACACCTGGTACCTAATACCTAAATCTTAGAGAGCATTACCCGGATACTCCACTTTTATTGATTGAGATCTCCCTATATTTTACCCTTGCATATTCATCTTCTGTATTCATTTATTTGCACATTAGATCATCACATCATCCCATTTATCATTAGGCTAGATAGCAGAGAAGCAGTTAGTACTAGTAGCCCTATTCTCTCTAGATTTGACTACCTAACCTGTTAGGTACTTTATTACTTCGACACTCATGCATTTTCAGTACACATAAACAAATTGGTGTGTCAAAGGTCACGGTGGAGAAAGAGTTGACTGAACACCCTGTTGAGGAGGTCTAGGCTGTTATAGCAATTGCCTTTGTCGGGGTTGACTCTAGGAAAAGCTTGGGTTATTCCTCCACACTTCATTGTATATGCCACTTGATAATACCCTTTGCGTGTTATATCCCAAGTGCACAGGTTTGTCGAAATAATAATACCCTGTTTAGTGGGTAGTCGTATCCATAGGGAATAGTGATCAGAAACACAAAGATTGCTATTCAACTAAGATGAAGATGAATCGATAATGGTGTTAACAAAATCAATGTAAATGGACATAAAAGAAAAAAAGAAGGAGGCGCAAATAAATGATAGGAGTGCCAATTGATAGAAAGTGGAGCACCAGGACGTTGCTCATCCTAGGACTATTGCTTCAAGTGCAAAACAACCTATTATGTCTCCTAACTAATGTTTAATAAGTCGTGGATATCCTCAAATACACAGCCCCAAACCTAAGGTCAACCTTGACTAACCCTACACTATGCCCAGATCGAGAAATCACTTAGTCTCAACAACTCACACTGTGCAAAGTTGCTTAACGCTCTAGGGACTCCAAGTGATAAACCCTATTCTCTAATATAGATCTATCCGGTTCAGGTGAAAGAACCCTAGTCACAATTAAGACCCAATATTAAGGATTACTTTAACGCTTCACTCTTTATTTGTGCAACTAAGCCCTAGCAGAGTTCCTCTCTTAGCACTTCACTCTATTGTGACTGCAAATAACTCTTGGAATACGGAGGTAGGATAAATCACACCGAAAGGAAAAGGGGGCGTTCCACTATTTCTTGACTTACCCTCTCGACCATCTCCAATATTGCTTTGTCTAACCCTCATGGTGTGTCACTCACTCACAAGGATTACCAAAGTAGACTCTCAACCCTAGTGTCACTCCAAGGGAAAATCCATTCAAAAAGCATTCAAGATTGGAACTCAATTAAAGACATCAATTAATGAAACATAATAGAAAGGTCAATGAAACAATAACATCCTAGGGTTTACAAGTCCAAGCACCCACTAGGGGTTTAGCTCTCAATGGAGCAAAATACAATCATTAATGAAATTGAAAGTAAAAATATGCAATCCAGAAGTAAAACCCCCTTGGTATTTTTGTCGATGGTCTTGTGGAGTAGCCGCGTCTTCCTCAAAGGTTCCCTCGTCAAGCCTAGGGCACATCTCACCAAATCGATACCGATGAAAGTTCCCTCAATAGCTATCTTCAGAAGGAATGTGGTGTCAAAAGGCGTCAAACCACTCCAAAAGGCTAGCAAAAGCCTCTCAAAATCGTAGCCGCGGGCCCCTCCAAAGATGGTGAAGAGATGGGCAAAAGATGGGAAAAAGACCGTCAAAACGGGCTAAAATTGCGACTTAAATAGGGCTGGAATCGAGCATCCACATGGGCATGTGGAATTTCTATATGGCCGTGTGAATTTGCAGGAATTGATTTTCTGCAACCTGTGAACAATGATTGCTACATGAAAATTGCTACAGTGATTTCTTACTGTAACCTGATACAGTACTCCTCCAAAATACTCCCAAATCTACATTTTTTATCAAGGCCACATGAATGGGCACACATTCATGGGGTAGATCGCATTGCTTCTTCAATAAAAGATCACATTAACAAAGATCTTGATAGCATGGCACAAGTCCGAATACGCAAATGTGACTACCTTTGTGCCCCTCAAAACCATGTAATTGCTTGAGTACATGGAGGTTGGCACGCATTCACATATCTTTGAACACAACTTGTGTCTTCGCGTTTGTTCACTCCAAGATTTCATCAACAAAGTGCCTTTACGATCTACTTTGGCTTATTTCTTCTATACTTGTCTCCACAACCCTACATGCACAAAAAAAAAAAAACGAAATACACATGTATAAGTGATAAAATCTGAGAAAAGTAATGTTCATTGTAAGAAAAGAATACTTCATATTACTAATACACAAGCACTTATCAAACTCCCCCACACTTAAGCTTTTGCTTCTCCTCAAGCAAAAATAAAACACTGAAGCATAAAAGAAGGAAATATTGAAAGTGCTTGACCTTTGGTTCACTAAAAGCATGCAACAGGAGCATTCTACTTGCAAGGGAAATTTCAACACCAAATACAAAAAATATTGCTCTAGCTAAAAATTCGAATAAAAAATGACAACAAACCCGAAATCGTATAAGTGTTGGTAGACTCACTCAAGTCAACCCAACGTATACTCCTCAAAGTTCTACGTATAAAGGACTTATTTAAATACAAAACAAAACAAAACAAAGAGATGATAGTAGCTTCACACATCCTCTAATGTAGACCTTTCCGAAGCGGCCACTAAGGTGGCTTTCACACTTTCGAGGTGGTAGCTCTTTCTACCGAGTAGTAACTTTCACTCATCCTATAAGATAGCTCTTTCTCTCATTAGGGCATAACTAGTATTCGACTTATGAGAGTAGCTTCATATTTCATAGGTGGTACCTCTTTCCACCCCAAATGCACACCCAAAACAAATATAACTTTTTTTCAATAAATTAAAACAAGAAACAACTAAACTATTTCCTTAAACATTGAACTAGAGTTTCCAAAAGGGTTTAATGAGCGAGTAGTGCAACAAGTGTCAATCGGGAAAAAATTCCTAAAAATTCAAGTAAAAACTAGAGCATGAGAACATTTAATGTTAAAAATTCTCCTAAACTTAAGAATACAACCATTCCAACTAAGGTGAACCGCCATTGGCTACGTGAGCATTTTCAATCAAAACTTATGTAAAGAACATGTGTAATGTGAACTCTCCCCACACTTATGATGTACATTGCCCTCAATGTACGCATGCAAGCACAATAAAAAGTATTATAATAAAAAATATATGTGGAAGTGGGCAATTGAAACAATATTCCCTTGAACTCCTAATGGTACATTTGACAGACATACATTCCTTGAGAGTTGAGTTCCAATGGGTTGTGGAGCACACACGGCCATGTAAAAAAACACATTGACCGTGTCTATGACTAGTCCTCAATTTCCATAATCACAAGACCATCTGCACTTATACACAAGGGGGTTCAGTGAAGCTCAACAAAAACAAAAAACAACTCGAGTATATAAAGATAAAGCAATGAAATATAACTCAAGACAATGAAAATAAAAGATAAACTCAGAAGGAAGATCTTTTCTGAGTAATACAAGTCCAAAATAAAATGCGAAAATGAAATACGAAAAATAAGAACAAAGAAAAGTAAAGACACATCAAGCGTCAGTGTTATGCTCTGGCTCTGCTACTGCTGTTAATGCTGGTGAAATAGGTGGATCAACTGGTGCTGGAACTAGTGATAGTGGTGCCGGAGATGCCTGATAAGTGCTTGTGCGATATGAATGCGAAGCGTTCATTCCTTATGTTGAGCATTACTTTTCTCGGGTTTTTACACTAATATGTGTGTTTTTATGTTACTTTCGTGCAGGTGGGGTTGTGAGGCCGATTATGAATGAAAGAAGCCAATGTGGAGCACAATGCAGCGATTTTGGAGGAAATCTTGCAATGGTTCAAACGCGAAAACATAGGTCGGGTGTGAGATGCTAGAGTATGTGCCAACCTCCTCGGATTCTAGTTGGCACATCCATTTGGAGGGACATAAGGGCAGTCACACTCGAGCATTCCGACTTATGCACATAGAATAACATCTCCATCAACTTATCCGTCATTAAAGAAGCAAAGCGATCCACGGCATAAATGTGTGCCGGTTTATGTTACCTAGATGAAAAGTGGATTCAGAAGTATTTTTTGGTAGAGTACTGTAGCAATCACTGTAGCAGTTACTTTTCACAGCCGGCCGAGAAAACAGGAATTCAGAGAATCCACACGGGCGTGTGGAAATTATACACGCCCATGTGGAAATTCCACATGGGCGTGTGTAAAATCCATAGGCTCGTGTGGTCGCCCGATTCCAGCCCTATTTAAAGCTGATTCAGCACCGATTTCAGCATTCTTTTCTCCATTTTTTCCCTAACTTGAGAGAGGGCTTGGGCTAGGGTTTTGAGGGGTATTGGCTAGGGTTTTGGAGAGGTTCTACGGCTCCGGCATTGTCATTCCTTAGGAAGAAGGTTGTTAGGGGAGCTTTCGTCGAGGCGTATCCTATACCGGACGAGGGAATCCTTGGACGACGAGTACTGGACTCTCCACAAGACTATCGACACGACCGTCGAGGGGGTTTCTTCATGGATTCATTGCTTTTACATTCTATTTCTTTGATTGTACTTAGCTCCATGGAGAGATAAACCCCTAGTGGGTACTTGGGTATTTGTGAACCCTAGGATGTAATTGTTTCATTGAATCTCTTTATTATACTTTTAATTAATTGATGTTTATTGTGAGTTCCAACCTTGAATGCTTGATTGTATGAACATTTCCCCTAGAGTGACACTAGGGTTGAGAGTTCTACCTTGTGAGTGGGTGACACACCACGAGCGTTAGACAAAGCTAGGTTGGAGAGGGTTGAGAGAGTGAGTCGAGAGGTACAGGAGTATCCCATTTCCCCTCTGACGTGATAGATTCTACCTCTGTTCCTCGAGTTATTTGTGGCCACAATAGAGTGAATGGTCTAAGGGATGAACTTTCGCTGGGACTTAGTTGCGTGTGAAACGGAGTGAACGGTTGAGGTGATCTTAGTATCTAGGGCTTAATCGTGGTTAGGGACCTTCCACCTGGACCAAAGGGTTAGGTCTATAATTAGGAAGAGATTTGTCACTTGGAATCCCTAGAGCTTATTGCAACTCTTTGCGAGTGCGAGGTGTTGAGATTGTTCGATTTCTCCTCCGGGACATGTATAGAGTTAGGCATAGTTGACCTTAGATTTGGGACTGTGTAATGAAGGATTTCAACGAATCACTATTGCATTAATTAGGAAGTATAATAGAGGGATCTTGCACTTGAAGCGATCGTCCTAGGCGGAGCATTATCCGAGTACCCTATCTTTATCGATTGCCTTACCTTCTCCTTTACTCGTGCTCTCTTACTTGTTGATTTTACTTTTGAGAATTGAATCATTGTCACACTTATCACTATTGTTTTTTCACATAGCTAAGAAGCAGATTAAGTGTTTTTATTCCCTACTCCCTGTGGATTCGATACCCGCTTATCCGGGATTATTACTTTGACAAACCAGTGCACTTGCGGGATATACGCAAGGGGACCTTGTCAATGCCTGAGGGATACACGGTCTCATCACGAATGGGGAATTCACGTCTAGCTCGAGAATCTGTTGTAGAACATCTAGACGCGCCATGACCTCTGTGTGGTTCGCGGCCTATGTCGCACGAACCTCGGCTAAATCTTCTTGTAGTACCCCCACAGCACTCTCAAGCCTCTCAAAATGATCATAGGCCCGAGGTGGAGAGAAGATCCACATTGGTGGTGGCTCCTGTGCTGTGGGAGGTGTCTCTTCTTGAACTTGCTCTATCTGTGACTCTAGCACTGGCTGTGAGCCCTTTTCTGGGTCACCCTCGGCCTCGACTGACTCTAGTGTGGGCATGTTCATCACATACACCCCGTCTTGATATTTCCTAATCATACACATCAATCTCATAGTCTCCAAGCCGAGGAGTGCGGGTACCACAATCTTCTCAGCCCCCCTTATCACGTCCAGGAGACCCATACCCATGATGAGTCATGTAATATATGGGCCATAGAAGATGACTCAGACTCTGGCGTACTAGCCTTGATACCTCAAATACTCGGCCAAAATGTGTCCCAAGTGAATCGGCTCACTCTGCACCATGGAGTACAAATATAATAGCTCCTGTCTACTCAAAACTCGAGTGCTTTCACCATGACCATTCACTGATCTACTCAAGATGGCATGAATATATCTATAGCTCGGCCGAGATAGACAAGTAGCCTTTGACACCCCCGGCTCATATTATCCCTATCCACACAGCGCTCTCTATGCGTACTGCAGAGTCAAACTGCCGGTGTAGTCTGTAGGAAATTGATTGTAATCATCGGTATTGGTAAACGCCTCATCATAGAGCCCAAGTAACACAGAAAATTACATGACACTCATGCTATAGTGCTGTCTAAACGCTCTGAACTGAACGACATCTATACTATCAAAACTGCTGAAGGAACGGTCGAACTTGAAAGAAGCAAGAACCTCCAAAGTCAACATACGGATCGCAGCCTCCGGTATAGACAACAATCATCTCCAACTACCTACAACAAGGAGCTCCTCCGCATCATCTGCCATATCATCAGCTAACTAAACCTTCCTAAGCGCACTAAAATCTGGGAATTATGCCTGATAGAACTTGAGCTTCGAAAGTCGCTCAAACCGAGTCTGGTGCTCGGGAATCACAAACTCCATGTGGTCCGGTTCTAGGGAGTGCTCTCTGGGATGCTTGGCAATGACCTTCTTTATTTTGGGAGCCATACCTTCAAGTATTGAAAAGAAAATCTATCAAATAAGCTCACAAAATAATACTGCAAGAATCCATATGGCCATTTCGAAAGTCTACATGCTAGTGTGGATTCATGGGCCCTGAAAACTGCACGGCCCTTGTGCTAAAAATCCAAAAATACATCCCAAATTCGTCCCTCAACTTATTCTAAACATGAACCAACCATTTAATCATAGAAACGAAGCAACATTTACTAGTTTAATCGAAATAAATCAAGATTGGTGAAGAAAAGAGGAAAATGAGGTTTTACCGACAAGATGAAAATGAAAAGTTTGGAAATTGCCGGAAAACGCAAGTGAAATCCCTCTAAAATAATGGTGAGAGGTTAGGAGAGTGCAAAGATATGCTCTCTGAGTGTTTGGGAGTGAAAAGATGAAGAAACGCGAATAGATTTTAAAGGAAAACCCACACCTCTTGTTATTCTGTACATCCACACGGGCGTGTGGAAATTACCCACGCCCGTGTGACTTCATAGGAGAGCTTCACAGGGGCAGGCACACTCCCCTATGTGCTTTCGATATAGCACATCTTGCCTCTGAATGCATCCACACTGGCATGTGGAAATTCCCCACACTTATGTGGTCGACCTACAAGGGCACCCAGACGCCTCTATGGCTTCTCTGTCCATCCGAGAAATTTTTCACACGCCCGTGTGAAAATTCCACACGGCTGTGGATATTCACGGGGCCATCAACAGTGGTACTTACATGCCCCTATGTCTTCCCGGGATGAAGAAGAACTTCTCTGCAGAGTTTCACATAGGCGTGTGGAAATTACGCACGCTCGTGTGTAAGTCACAGGGTCATCCATGGGGGCAGAGACACGGTCCTGTGTCTTCTGGGGATGGAGCTCTAAAGCTCTGCAGAGAAACACATGCTCGTGTGGAAATTACCCATGGGCGTGTGACCATCACAAGGTCGTTCACAGGGACAAACGCACACCCCTGTGTCCTCTTGGGATTAGCTCTGAACGGAGACACACACCCGTGTGGAAATTCCACATGGCTGTGTGTCTTCTCTGGATGACTTGGAAAAATTTACAGACTCTGTTGAAAATTTCTGCGCATTTATACATACTTAGAGCCTACCTACACTGTGCAAAATTGACCAAAAAATCATGAAAAATATGATCAAACGACCAAGATCCTTCGCCAATCACAATTAAGAACACAAAAACATTAATGATCCACAAAAAGAACACAAAAAAAACATGTAAAAATCTAGACACCAACACTCAAGCTCTTATTCATGCAAGTACTAAACTAAAGCCTAGAAATCAATAAAGACTTGGGTTGCCTCCCAAGAAGCGCTTGTTTTACATCACTTAGCTTGACGTACCAGACCTTACCTCACGGGGGCTTATTGATGAAGGTTTCTATCTTACCCATAACCTAAAAGCATGATGAGCATAATCTTTTCAAGGTAGAGGGAGAGTTATCGAGCATGTTACCACATGAGGGTTCATCACCCTTACTCCGTTCTTGCACATCCCCATTAGCCATGGGGCATTTCTTGTGGCATATACTTGCTCATTTCATCTTTTGGATCATCTTCTTCATGATTCTTGGTGTAAGTTGTACCTTGTCCTCTAGACTAAGCATCAAAACTTCTTCATTCTCCATATCTTGATCTAGCACCCCTTTATATGGGTCCGTACACATCATTTCCTGCACATATTTATCTATTAGTTCATCGGTAGTGTCAAGAAAGTAAAGAGTATCATCAAAGTCGAGAGAATTTCTCATGGCTTCGGCGAGGCAATATGTAAGATTGTCATCACCAACTCGTAAAGTCAACTCCCCGCCATCCATATCAATGAGAAACTTGAAAGTGCGCAAGAATGGCCTCCCAAGTATCAAAGGAACATCAACATCCTCATCAACATCCAACACTACAAAGTCCACAAGAAATATATACTTGTCAAATTTTACAAGTACGTCTTCGATGATGCCCCTCTGATGTCTAACTGTTTGGTCCGCTAATTGAAGTGTCATCAAAGTGGGCCTAGCCTCTCCCAAGCCTAGCTTTTGAAAGAATGTATAAGGTATGACATTTATTCTAGCCCCAGAATCTGCAAATGCCTTCTCTTCACCCAAATTACCAATGTTGCATGGAATGATAAAGCTTCCGGGGTCCTTCTTCTTGTTCGGCATATTCTTTTGCAACACCACCGAACATAAAGCATTTAAGATCATAGATACACTCTTCTACAACTTGCCCTTGTTGGTTAAGAGGTCCTTGAGAAACTTTGCATACCGAGGCATTTGAGATAATGCCTCCACAAATGGAATGTTAATGTGCAACTTCTTGAATAGACCCAAGAATTTCTTGTATTTCTCATCATTTTGGTCGTTCTTCAATCTTGAACAATAAGGAATTCTTGGCTTGTAAGCTGGGGGTGCCAACTCCTTCTCTTTGGCTCTCTCCTCAACCTCCATGACATCGAGTACTTCCACATTGGTCTTCTCACTTAGAAGCCTACCCTCAATCTCACGACCACTTCTCAAAGTGATCGCCTTCACATGTTCCCTCGGATTAGTTTCGGTGTTACTAGGCCAGCTTCCTTGAGGTATCTCAGATAATGACTTCGCAATTTGCCCCACTTGATTTTCTAAATTGTGCAATGACGCGGTGTGGTTGCGAAGTGTAGCTTCGATCGACTAAAACCTTGTATCCGATGATTGGATGAACTTGGTCAAAGCTTTCTCTAGATAAGTCATCCAGGTCTCCAAACCTGAAACTCAATTTTCCATGTTCGGGGATTGTTGTTGCTATTTGAAACCCGATGGTGCCATGGCTTTTTGTTACCCTTGATAACTCCATGAACGATTTGGGTGACTCCTTCAACCCGAATTATAGGTGTTGTTATATGGATTACCTTGTGTTTCATTGTATTACCCACAAAATCAACTTGCTCTACGGAGGATGTACCACCAATAGAAATTGGGCAATCAGATGGAGCATGTCCTCCTCCACATCTATTACAACTCGTTACGGCCACCACTCTAGGGGAAGTTAGAGTGTCTAACTTCTTGCTCAATGACTCAACTTGGGCCGCCAACAATGTAACCGCATTGATCTCGTGGAGACCGGCCACTTTCTTTTTTTCCCTAGCATTCCATTGGTAGCTATTCAAACCCATTTCTTCAATCAACTGCAGGGCTTCTTCGGGAGTCTTGTTTCCCATTGTACCTTTTGCGGCGGCATCAAGAAGTTGTTTAGTGTTTGAGTTCAACCTGTTATAAAATGTATGAATGACCATCCATTCGAGGAACCCATATTGTGGACACTTCCGTAAGAGGCCCTTGAATCGTTCCCAAGTCTCAAACAAAAATTCAAGCTTCATCTGAACAAATAAAGATATCTCATTATGAAGCTTTGCCGATTTTCCCAAAGGGAAGTACCTTGCAAAGAAAGCTTCGACCATTTCATTCCATGTTGTAATGGAAGCTCTTGGCAATGAATAGAGCCACTGTTTGGCTCTTCCTTTCAAAGAGAATGGGAAAGCTCTCAAGTGAATTGCATCATTAGAAACCCCATTGATCTTCAACATGTCACACACTTTGAGGAAGTTCTCAATATGATTGTTCGGGTCTTCATCAGCTAACCCATTAAATTATACGGACTGTTGAACCATTTGAATAAAGGACAGCTTCAACTAAAAATTTTGGGCTGCTACCGGTAGCCTCATAATGCTTGATTATATCCCATGAATAGTGTTTCTAACAAAATCTGAAAGTGTTCTTTGTTGCCCCTCTTGTCCAACCATGTTTTCTGATTCTTCAACTTCTATTTCCCATGGATGATTCTGTTCTCGCATAGGTTCTTTACCCATTCTACGAGGTGTTCGTTTAAGTTCAGGATCACCTTTAACCAATATCGAATGGGTTTCCTTGGGTCATAACCTGGAGCTACAACCAAAGAAAGAAAAACAAATCAGAACGATGAAAGAACAAGAAAGTGTGAAATAGAACAAGTGATGAATAGCTAAAATAGCAAAGTCCAAAGTGTTTCCAAAACTCCTGTTCCCCGGCAATAGCGCCAAAAACTTGATAACACCCTTTGCGTGTTGTACCCCAAGTGCATTAGTTTATCGAAGTAATAATACCCTGGTGAGTGGGTTGTCTTATCCATAGGGAATAGTGATCAGAAACACAAAGATTGCTATTTAACTAAGATGAAGATGAATCGATAATGGTGTGAACAAAATTAATGCAAATGGAAATAAAAGAAAAGAAGAAGGAGGTGCAAATAAAAGATATGAGAGGCAATCAATAGAAAGTGGGACACTCGACCATTGCTCACCCTAGGACTATTGCTTTAACTGCAAAACGAGCTATTATGCCTCCTAACTGATGCTTAATGAGTCGTGGATATCCTAAAATACATGGTCCCAAACCTAAGATCAACAGTGACTAATCCTATACTATCCCCTGGTGCAGAAATTGCTTAGCCTCGACACCTCACACTGTACAAAGTTGCTTAAAGCTCTAGGGACTCCAAGTGATAAACCTTATTTTCTAATATAGATCTTACCCTTTGGTCCAGGCAAAAGACCCTTAGTCACAATTATGACCCAGGACTAAGGATTACTTCAACGCTTCACTCTAGCACTTCACTCTATATTAGCCCCCAGCGGAGTTCCTCTCTTAGCACTTCACTCTATTGTGACCGCAAATAACTCTTGGAATACAGAGATAGGATAAATCACACCGAAAGGGAAAGGGGGTGTTCCGCTATTTCTCGACTTACCCTCTCGACCCTCTCCAATCTTGCTTTCTCTAACCCTCATGGTGTGTCACTCACTCACAAGGATTACCAAAGTAGACTCTCAACCCTAGTGTCACTCTAAGGGAAAATCCATTCAACAAGCATTCAAGATTGGAACTCAATTAAAACATCAATTAAAGAAACATAATAGAAAGGTTAATGAAACAATAACATCCTAGTGTTTACAAGTCCAAGCACCCACTAGGGATTTAGCTCTCCATGGAGCAAAATACAATTAATAATGAAATCAAAAATAAAAATATGCAATCATAAGTAAAACCCCCTTGGTATTCATGTCGATGATCTTGTGGAGTAGCCGCGTCTTCCTCAAAGGTTCCCTCGTCAAGCTTACGGCACACCTCTCCGAATCGATGCCGATGAAAGCTTCCCCAATAACTATCTTCCGAAGAAACGCAGTGTCAAAAGGTGTCAAAACAATCCAAAAGCCTAGCCAAAGCCTCTCCGAACCTTAGCAGCCAGCGTCTCCAACGATGGTGAAGAGATGTGCAAAAAATGGGAAAAAGACCCTCAAAACGAGTTGAAATCGAGACTTAAATAGGGCTGGAATCGGGCATCCACACATGTGTGTGGAATTTCCACACGCCCATGTTAATTTGCAGGAATTGATTTTTCTGCGTCCTGTGAAAAGTGTCTGCTATAGTACGTTTGCTACAGTGATTTTCTACAATAACCTGCTATAGTACTCCGCTCAAAATACTCCCAAACCCACACTTTTCATCGAGGCCACATGAATGGCCACACATTCATGTGGTAGATCATGTTGCTTCTTCAATAAAAGATCACATTGACGAAGATCTTGCTAGCATTGCACAAGACGGAATACGCAAATGTGACTACCTTTGTGTCCCTCCAAACCATGTAATTGCTTGAGCACATGGTGGTTGGCACACATTCACGTATCTTTGAACACAACTTGTGTCTTCACATTTGTTCACTCCAATATTTCATCAACAAAGTGCCTTCATGATCTACTTTAGCTTCTTTCTTCTATACTTGTCTCCACAACCCTACATGCACAAAAGAACACATATACACATGTATAAGCGATAAAATTTGATAAAAGTAATTCTCATTGTAAGAAAAGAATACTTTGTATTACTAATACACAAGCACTTATCACCACTGTATGTGTTATTTTGATAACACCTGTTCTGACCAACAAAGTCAACTTGCTCAGCTTACCCAATACCCATATCAAAAGAAAAGAAACCACTAGGTTCACTGGGAGACCCCCAACCATCACAAGGAGGTCTTGAAGCATGAGAAAGTGATTGCATGTTGTCTAACCTCTTTGTGATAGCTTCAACCTATGTAGTAAAAGTCGTAATGGCATCCACCTGATAAATACCGCCGGCCTTTGCTGATTTGTTCCTCTCAAAACTCCATTGATTGCCATTTCTTGCTATTTCTTCGATCAAACTATATGTGGCACATGGTTGTTTGCTACATATAGACCCTCCTAAGCCTGCATCAAACATGTTCTTAGTGGAGCAATTAAACCCATTGTAAAAAATTTGGATTTGGACCCATTCCACTATTCCATTTTGTGGGCATTTCCTCATCATCTCCTTGTACCCTCTCCCAAGTGTCATACAAGGATTCAGATTCCAGCTGCAGGAAGGAGATATCATTCCTCAAGTTGGTAATATTTGCAGGAGAGAAATATCATGTGAGAAAAGTCTCGGCTATCTGCTTCCATGTGGTGATAAACACTTGTGGCAAGGAATTTAGCCATTGTTTGGCCCTCCATCGCACTAAGAATGGGAAGAGTCTAAGGCAAACAACATCCTCACACACATTGTTTGCCTTAAAAGTGTCACAAATTTCCACAAAACTCTTTAAGTTCTCATGCGGGTCTTCATCTTGAAATCCATCAAACTGGCACATCTATTGCACCATCTATATAAAGTTTAGCTTCAACTCAAAATTGTTCACCGTAACAGGAGAACGAATAATGCTGGACCCTACTCCTTTCCAAGTTTGGTAGGGCAAAATTAGATATACTTTGTTGCTAATTCCCGCCCATGTCTTCCCCTTGGTTTATGTCAATACTGATTTCCACAGGCCTGGCTTTATTTAAATTGACTTTCCTTAATCTCCTTTGAAAATTTCTTTCGACTTCAGGATCGTAACTTGCCAATGGAGTTGAAGTGCTTCCTCGGGTCATACAAGTGTTCCTTCACAAAAGGAGTTAAGGTAAAATCAACTCACCATTCAAGAGTAGAATAAGAAAAGGAAAGACAAGAAGAATGATTAAATAAACAAAATGAGATATTCACTGATATACATAATATTAACAAACTAGATTACCAGAATCCTAATTTGGCTAAAAGTTGCCAATCCCCAGCAATGGGGCCAAAACCTTGATAAACTCTCCTCAAATCCACAAATTGTTACCAATAATAAAGTGGTACCCCACAAGGGAATATGGTTATCGAACCTCTGGGACTAGACTTCTAGTACTAGTTGATCTTTTAATGTGGGAGTTTGACTTTTTCTCTACTTCTCTTATGTTTTGTTTCTTGAGTTTAACTTGTGTGTTTAAGTTCCTTTGAGTGTTTTCTTGTGTTAGGATCTTATTTGAAGTTTTTAAGAAGGTTATAAAGGTGGGAGAAAACCTTGAGAAGAGTTAAAAGAAACCCCGAACCTTGCTTGGTGTGCCTTCAATGGGGCTAAATATTAGGATTTATAGGTAGTAGTACAGCTTGTAATACCGCCAGTATATTGACCGTGAGATTGCCCATAAGGCAGGACGCAAGGCATCCAAAGAGGCCTCATGGCCTTCCTTATGCCTGTTAGGCAACCTGTGAAGCCCCATAGGTCTTGGCTTATATAAAGGGTTTCTTGGAGCTTCTAGGCCGTTCCAAAGCTCCTCTTTCTCTCATTCTTTCTCCTCCTCTAATTTCCTTCATTTCTTCTCTTCAAACCTCTCATATTTTGTCCCCAAACAAAGAAAGAAGTGGAGATTTTATCTCCTTTCATGAAGAAGAGCTCAATTAAGGTTTAGAGAGGATTCAGTGGTGAGTTGATTCTCTTCTTCTTCCTCATCTTCCCTCCTCTCTTTATTTTTGAGTTTCTTTTAAATTTAGGTTGGGAATCTTAGGTTTTGAATGGATTTAAAGTTCAGAAGCATTTTAAGGTTGTAAAATCATTGATTCATTGAGAAATCAGAGAGATCTTGCACCTCTAGGGTTTGGGTTACTGTAGCACCAAACCAAGTTGAGTCTCTTTTGTCTTTCTTGTTGGTTTTGAGGGTTGTAAGAGTTCCATACTTGTTAGATTATCTTGATAAAGTGCTAGGAAAGTCTTAAGGGCCATTATTTTCCAATTTTTGAGAATTTTTCTTCATTTAATTTGATCTAGCATTGATGATGTTTGTCGTGTGTTTTGGGTTTCTTAATTTCTTCTTGGGGTTGAGGCATCAAGCAAAGGAAAAGAGTTGCTAGACAAGTAAACCCGGAGGAGTTTAGCTCGGCAAGTTTGTGAGTGGGATTTACTAAACTATGGACTATAAATCATGCATGTTTTACAAAGTTTAATTACTTTACCTTTGAATGATGATTTATTATTGCTCAACCTTTTGAAATGCCTTCTATGGTATTTCAAAGTTATGATTTATGATTTAACGTATTTCATGAATGTTTGCAAAATATATGTTCCTTGCGATTGAAACCTTACATTTGAGTTATATGTATCAATTTGTGTATTTTTAAGAAACCATGATGATTTGTGATTTGGTTCATGTTATGAATATTTATAAAGTACATGTATTGGTTGTGGTTTGGAAACTCCATGTTTTGAAATATATGTTCTGAGTTGTATATTTTCAAAATACTTGATGTTTTCTTATGATGACCAAAAGGTTTGTATAAATCAAATTGAATTTTATTATGATGATGGCATATTTGAAGTATATATATTTTCAAAGAATACTCTTGTGTGATATTCTTGATGAAAATGGTTTAATCAAAATGCCTATGAACAAGTTATTCATGCTTGGAGTGAAATTGGCATTTGTGTACACTTGTGATCTCATGGTGAGACTTTTGTTTTCTAGTTGATATGTATATTGAGCCTATGGGTCAGAATGATATTTATTCATTTTGATGACTCTTGTTCATGATTTGTAAACATAGTCCTGAATAAGGACCCTTTTATGTTGTGATAAATATTTGGATTTTATCATGCGAGCACCCGTGGGTCTTGAACATGTCCATACAAATGGTGGGCTACCGCCTTAATGTTCTTAACAAGGTGGTTTTGATGGTGACATGGGAGCCAAGCTCCAGTACTTACTGCAGTAAGGGTGTGGATGGTTTCCACGGGCCAACCCGTTTTGAGGTGGCGTGGAATACCATCAAACTAGTTATGCCATTTCAGGTGGGAGCATAGAGCCTTGACTTGGATATAGTTGGGTTGATCGGAGTCAACACACGAAGTTCCTAGCAGCCAACGCCAAGATACTCGCATCTTGGTGGCTCCTGACCTAACCGAGGCCGTGGTTAGCGAGGGATGGTTTTCGAGGCTATTTATGACATTATCGATTGTTATAATTGTTGATTTATTTATTTTTAACTGTTTTGAACTATAAGTTACTAAATAAATGTATGAATTTGGCTTTCCTACTTATATTCATTTTGTGATGATATAAAGGGTTCAATCAAGCATTTTATGGACACAAACTTAATTTCTTATTTCATACTTGTTATCTAAAGTATATTAAATATTTTGAGGATCGAAACATATTTTTGACATTGTATTTTAAGTTTATGATGTATGAGATATAGCTCCATGTTTAGCCCCTCACTGAGTAACTTAGTTTACTCACCCCCCTTTCCTTTCTCTTCCTAGGTGTTAGATCAGCGTAGCGGTGAGGACGTGACATGCTTGGCAAGAGTCTATAGTTGGTGCATTCATTCTAAGTTTTGTATATGTATTTTTAGGTTATTAATTATTTTTAGCATGAGTAGGTGGGATCCATTAGGGTCTAAATGTTTACTCATTTGTATTTATTTTATCCCTTAGATACATATGTATACTGGTGTTATCTAGGATAAATACAAGGAATTATATCCATGATTTGGGATTGTAATGCGAATTTATATTTGGAGTTGAAATATCTTATGCTTCCCTGTCTTATTTTGGTCATGATGATCTTGCGTCCAGGGTTTGTATATATATAGTTGAGTACCTCGGTTGTTATGGTTTACTTGGTGTAGGTAACAGGTTAGCCTTTCGGCCATCTAGGACTGAGGTAGGGTTGGACCTCCCCTGGGTTGTCGTGGCGGTATGTCACATGTGGGACCCACAGGACGGGGAATGAAATTTATTGTCTAGTTAACTAAAGGGGTGATGAAGGTATTAACTACTACAACAATAAAAACAAAGAGTGGAAGAACTAAGTAGACTAGTGTTGAGTGTCAATAACAAGAAGACAATACCCCGGGATGATCCCTAAGTGCCTAAGATACCAACTTGAGTCTAATGCCTACTAGGATCCATCCTAAGATTCTTGAGGGTGCTCAAAAGCAATGTTGCATCGACGTCTATCAAATACGCCATGTTCTGCAAGTATAACTATGGGCTTCATACATGCCAAGTTTTAGAACTACACTAGGTAATCTCCACTACGGTAATCTACACATGCCAAGTTTTGTACAAGCATCTATGCAAATCAAGCACGCCAAGTTATGCAAACACATGAATAAACACAAAAAAAAAAACAATAGAACTCCATAGGTATTAGAACTTAAGTAGTCAAAGTATCAAAAACAACATAGTTCACAATCCCGGGGCACCGTGGAAGGGTTAGCCCCTCATGAATTCATACGAATGAGAGAGAAAAACAAACATAAGGAAGAGAGACATCAAAACTTCATCCTCTTTACAAAATCTCCTCAAATGTACTTCAAAAACTCCATGGAATGGGCAACTCCACTCCTCTGGCATCTCTAACTCACCCTTGGCCTCCTTAGTGAGTGGTGGTGGATGATCAACCTTCCTTCGAAGGTTCCTCCATTGGAAAAGAAAACTCCCGAACAAGAGATGTTGTGAAACCCTAAATTTGGGCATTCAAAAAGGACTTTTCGGACTCAACAAGGTCTATGCACAATCGTGCTTAGACGGTGCTCTTCTTGAAGCTTCTGAGTGAAAAGGGTAAGTACCTTCCGGAGGGAATTACGAGGAGAGCACGATCATTTTCTCGAAGTAATCACGGGGAGAAAGCACCCTTGTGCTTCGTCCATGCTCTTGCTAACAACTAGGGAAATCCTAGATAGAGGAAACCATGGGGAGATGGCACACTCATGCTCTGCTCGTGCTTCCATTAGACACTTAGAAGAATTGTCTTCATTAGTTGGTTTTCTCCCTGATTTCAGTCCATGTGTGTTATGAACCCTAAAATCCTTCAACAGGGACAAACATACCTAGAACAACATCATTTATAGACAAAATGCTAAAAGACAAGTTCAGGAGTGCATTAGAGATATGCAAAATATGATATAGAATGCATTCATCATAGATCCTTGACCTTGACTTAGAAGTAATTGTCCAATATCCCTGGTGTCTTTTTTCACACATTTTTCCCTGTGAGTATGCATGTTACCAGTTCCATGACTAGAATCACATAGATATATTTGATACCACAAATATTACATGCAGCACGTTTCTTGCCATTTGGATATTTTTCATTTAATTCTGTAAAATATTTTCATATTATTGAAGTCTTTTGTCACTTACACTTAGATTTACCTTTTTCTATAGATGTACCAATTGATGTTTGCGTTGTTGGAGTTGTAACTACATTAGATTCATGCCTGACCTGGTCTCCTTCATCAGAAATTATAATATCATGTTCGGAAGAATCCATCTATTTAAGAGAAAAAATTTCAGATATTTTCAAAGAATTGCTGACCATAGTTGAGTTTTTCCCACTCAGAGCAGTTAATAATGGATGATGACCCATGTTAGATCTAAGACATAGAGTTAAAAATGAGAATACCAATGTTATTTTATCCAGCAAAAATAGAAAATATAAATATAGATTTCATTTTCACCATCCAAAAAAATATAGCTTTCATTTTCATAAATATAAATACAAAAAATATGTATATATTTCATAAATATTAATACATAAAAAATATAAATATAGATTTCATTTTCATCCAACAAAGAAAGAAAAATATCCAAGAATAATATCATTGTTAAATACTAAGATCTGCAAGGAGAGAAGCGAACAACTTAGTGATGGCGGAGGAAGCGAGGAGCTCTCACCAGATTTGTTCATGGGAACACAGATCTAACACAAACCTGCTCAAAGATGTACAAATCTGAGTTGCAATCTTAGATGGAAACAACTTTACAAGTT
This sequence comes from Dioscorea cayenensis subsp. rotundata, assembly GCF_009730915.1. Lineage (NCBI taxonomy): Eukaryota > Viridiplantae > Streptophyta > Magnoliopsida > Dioscoreales > Dioscoreaceae > Dioscorea > Dioscorea cayenensis. The sequence goes on along the minus strand of NC_052480.1, from coordinate 16,412,785 downwards.
AGTGATGGCAGAACTAAAGGTGAACAGCTTAGATTATTGAGAGAGAGGGAGGGAGATAGAGAGAGAAAGAAAGAGAGAGGAGCAGCCGTTCAATTCAACAAACTCCTACTAGGGTTAAGAAAAGATCACTTTATATATTTTCTATTGCCTTTTACTAAAAACAAAAATTCTTATTTTTTTATAAAATTATTATTTTATTATAAAAATATTATTTTATTATGTTATTAATTTTATTTAAATGGGTTAAATGGGATGTAAACAGGTTAGCATATCTCACCTGAACACAACCCGTTTATTAGATGTGTTAAATGGGTTGACCCGTTTAACACAAGAACTCATTAAGGTCTCAACCAAGCCCATTTAATAAATGGTTGATTGTGTCGATTAATCGTGTCGTGTTGGATTTTGATAGGCCTACTATAGATGAAGGTTCAACTTTGCCTATGTTCCCATCAATAATGTCACTTCCCATTCATTTAACAAAGTAGTCCCTATCCTATAGATTAAAATTTCTTTTACAATGATCTTTCTTTTTATAGTAGTCATACATTTCATTTTATTGATGTTTCTTGCTCCGTACCTCTCTTGTTTGTATAAACTTTGTTCTTGCTTTTGGGCTTACTTGTGAAAGGTGTTCTTCCCTCAACTACTAAGACAATATTCTTCCCTTTTTAACCTTTCTAGCCTTTTGTAGCATATTGTAAAGCTTTGTAAAACTCACCAGTAGGTTATTCACATTGAATTTCAAAACAAATTGATTGAATGACTCTCACAATGAAATAAGATCACATCTATCTTTATTTCATTATCTATTATATCATTTTCGTGGCATAATCATGAACTAGTGTCCCTCTAGCTAGCTATTTTAATGGACATAAGTGTTGGATTTTAAGAAAAAAGAAAAATGACAAATGAATAATGAAAAATATAAGGATCATTTTGGAAATAAAACTAGAACTATAATTGTTTATTCAATGACTTTGATTGAATATAGCTCTTCACATTATTTATAGATAATAATAGAGACTTATCCAATGGACAATAGCATATCACAACTAACACTTAAAAAACAAAAAAAATTTAAAAGACTGGGTAATAAATATAACCGAGTCTTGTTATTCTTCACGTTCTTGATAGCTTTTTCTATCCTTCACATCAGTAGCCTTTCCACATCTGTAACTGCAGCTTTTAATCACTCCCAACATCTCCCTTTGATTCAAAGCTACACAACTCTTAACTTCAAGAATTTCATATTTGATTTGAACACTTCTCTCCCAACTTCAAACATCATGGAGCACTTCTCTCCACATTTCTAAAACTTCTGAAGCACTTCTCTTCACTAAATGTACTTTTCACAACTAATTTAAAAAAGAACTTCTTCTTTGGCCTCTTCTATCAAATTTGCACATTCTTCATCCTTAAATTTGTAATTTACCTGTAAATGTCCAAATCTTTTACACTTGAAATATTGAGGTTTTCCTATGTGCCAACTATCTTTCTCTTCATGACTTGGCTTCTTGCAATGGTCACATTGGAGTATTCTTCTTTATTCCTTTTGAAGATGAACTATTGGCTAGATATGCTTCCTCAACTTTCTGTTTTACTCCTTCCTCTATCATACTTCGTCTTTGTTCTAGTGCTTGTAAAGCATTGATTAGTTCTAGCAAAGTAATTTGACTAATATCTCTTGAATCTTATAAAGATGAATTTTTGGCTCAAATCATTCGGGCAAACTTTCAAACACCTTTCCACAACTCTACTATCAAGTAGCTCTTCCCCCATTAACCTGGTTTTATTCACCACTGTCGTCAGCCTGTCAAAATAGGCTTGTATGGTCTCTTTTTCTTTCATGTGTAGAATCTAAAAACCTCTTTTGAGATTTCGTACTTGCATTCATCTTGTTTTGTCATTACCTTGATATAATTCTTGTAATGCATCCCAAGCTTCCTTGGTTGTTTCAAAGGTCATAATTCTTGTGAAAATTGATTATGAAATAGCAGCATGAATAAAGGATAAGAACCTTGGAGTGTCGGATTGTCTCCCAAAAGTTGTATGCTCCTTTCATCTTCAACTGATTGCCACAAACCAAGCCCTTTCAAATAAGCTTTCATTTTGATGGCCCAAACTTTATAATTTTCACCATTGTAATCTGGAGGTGAAAGAGAGGATATATTGGTAGTAACCATGTTGATTATCCATAGGTCCTTCAAATCTGATAGCTCTAATATCAAATGTTGGATTTTAAGGAAAAGAGAAAAGACAAATGAATAATGAAAAACATAAGGATCATTTTGGAAAAGAAACTGGAACTACAATTGTTTATTCAATGACTCTGATTTAGTACAACTCTTCTCATTATTTATAGATGATAATAGAGACTTATCCAATGGATAATAGCATATCACAACCAACACTTAAAAATAAAAAAATTTAAAAGACTAGGTAATAATTATAACCTAGTTTTGTTATTCTTCATGTGCTTGGTAGCTTTTCCTATACTCCACATCAGCAACTGTAGCTTTTAATCACTCCCAACAATAAACATTTTCATGGTACCTTGCCTAGTAGAACGATTTTGTTGCCAAACATTTCTTTCACGGTTGCCACTATTTCTTTAGCAGTTTTTCATCTTAAGTCACTTTTGAAGAGCATTCTCAAGAGACACTAGCATGTAACATTTTACTAAAGAATGATGCTTACACCACAAGATAAATATATGCATCAGGGGCAACCTTTTCAACATCTTATATTGGTATCTTTGCTGGGTTCTAATCCAAAACACTTTTCAACCATAAGCACAATATTCATGTTGTTTTTCCAATCACTATAATTTGGACCTTTGAGACGATTTTCATATAAATGTTTCACAAATAGGCTATAGTTGTTCATATTGTCTACAAATAACGCACCATGCAATTATTAAAATATCCACAACAAATTTTACATGCATCTACTATGAAATTCAATTTTTAATCAAATGGTAGATCTTACAAAAAAAAAAAGTTAATAATCTTATGTATATCTAGTGTATGATTATAGTGAGAAATAAAACCCTACTCAATTACCAAAATACTATTATTGGAGTAATTTAAGGATTAAAATAAAGCAGATACTGCATATATATATATATATATATATATATTATAACAATTATAAGATCCTTTCTATTATTTGGTCAACGATAAAACACAACAACTATAGATCAACATGCCTTATTGGTCAAGTGTATCAATAGATAGTCTATTTATCAGATTTTATCAAGTATTGCAAGATATAATAAATAAGCTATCGAAGAAGGTATCATGCATATTATCATATACAATTGCTTGGATTGATTATAAATCAAACAATTTTATAATCTAAACAATTAAATCTGACATAGTGGACAATCTATTAATATATTAACAATTAATGTACATGAATAAATCTAATAATTAACATATCAACCCAAGATATTTCTATCAAATAGATGTTACCAAAATTAAACTTTTTATGAATCAAAGTATAAATAATGCCTAATTCTTGTGTGCATGTAACCGGCTGTGATACCACATATCTTAGTGCTATTGAGGAGCTACTATATCTTACTAATACTACATGTCTATATATAGCATTTCCTATAAGCTTGTTAGCAAGATTTAGTTCCTCGACGACACAAAAGTATTAATGGAATGGAATTAATAGAATTAAGTATATATTTCTATATCTTCAAAGAATTATTATAGGTTTATTTTAGTCAAATTAATCTTCAACTACTATCCAGGCATATATAAAATTTATAAATATATATACGATACTTATCAAATCTATATAAAGCTAGATCATCTAAAACATACTATCAATAATTCATAAGCTAGAGTAGGGCAATATCATGGTTTTCAACAAAACAAACTATAGCCTACTTTAAAACATGCAAGGATAATTTTGATTTAAGAAGCAAGTCAATAATATGTTTAGTTGACCTAATAGATCTAGGAGATGTGTGGTGTGCCTTTACAAAAGGAGATTCTCACAACATTTTATTAAGGTAATGTTGCATGCATAACATAGTTAAAAAGAAGATAATATCAAAAGAGACTTAATGAAGCATATCTCACAAAAAGATTTTTAGATGAGAACTCTAGAAAAATAGTGATATAGATGTTGAATACATTTGTTCAAGTAGGGTTACTTTGGTAAAAATTCAGCCCTCAACAAAGTCGTAACAAACTTTATAATTATTTTTGTTAAATAATAAATTAAAAAATAAAAAGATGGAAAAGAGTAAAAATCCTGATTAATAATTATAAGAAATAAATATTAAACTTTAAGGAAAACTCTAAAGGCTTTTATGTCTATTTTTAATACATCTTTTTTTAAAAAAATCAATCTACCTATAATGCATTCAAAAACTTAATTAAAACTCACTTGTCATTGCTTTTGTTAATAAAGCAAAATTCTAAGAAGGATAGAAGTGACTTTTTTCCGTGGGAATTTTATGATTTTAACATTAGAATTATAACATAAAGATATTTAATTTTATCATAAATTAATTATACAAGCTAAATTTATATTTTGAAAAACAATTAAATTTATGATTATATGTATAAAATCATAATAAACAAAAATATTAAATATAGATTTTTTTTTTGAGGAATTTCTCAAAAGATCCCTCTATCTTTACTCAATGACCATTAAGTCCTTTGACATTGTCATAACCCAAAAAAGCACCTCCTTTATAGGATATGGACTTGTAAGTCCATCTAACCACTAATGGAGTTAAATTTAGTTGTAAATTACTCATTTTCCCTTGGTGGTTTGGATGTTTTACAGAAGAGATGAATTTGGGTTATGAAATTACTTATTTACCCATGTTGGTTGTTCAAATTTCAAGAGGGAAGTTGCTTTCCCATCACATCCTTTCACATCCCAAGAACACTAACAGTAAGTTAATCTTGAAACCGCCTTCTCTATCATCTTCTCCATCTCCATAGTTCTAGGTTTTACAGGAGGATACAACGTCGGCACCGGAGACATCACCGTCCTTGTGAAAAAGCTTGTAAGGTTCTTCTTCGCGAACCCAAAAGAAGGCGAGAGAATCCAGCACACATTGACGATATGGGGCGAAACCCTCTTATTTCATAGTAGACATTGTGGGTTTCATCTCTATCTTGTGTTTGATTTGGGCATATGAGCAAAATTATAATGTTTTGGGGATTAGTCAAGCTTGCAGTTACATGTTCACCCCCAAAGTTGCCTTCTCATGTGAACCGATTTTTGTTATTATTATTATGTAGGAATCAACGACATGCCTAACCAAAATGCGAACCTCTTGAACGGGAGGTGTTACCTAACACCACTCGTGGACACCATACAAAAGCTAAAGGAGAATATGACAAGGAAACATTGGGAGTTAATCCGACGCACACCATTTACACATTTCCTGGAAATGGAGGCTGTAGTCCCAGAGCGTATTGTGTTAGATTTGCTGATGCAAGTGTATGATGAGCGGACTAATACATTCAGGCTAGATGACAGTCACATCTAATTCAGGTAGCAGGATATGGCAATCATGCTTGGTCTATAGTGTAGCGGGTTGGCTATTGAGTTCAAAAGAAAGAACGAATTATGCGAATTTGAGGAGGAGTTCCTACCTAAAGGGGTAGACCGAACCAGAGACTATCTTGTGAGGATGTTATTTACATTGGTGATCAAGAAAGATGGCAACAGAGAGGAAAGCTTCATGAAGTTGTTGTTAGTGTATATCCTGGGATTCATGCTCTTCCCCACCACGTCATGCTCGGCACCAGGATGGCTAGCACAGTATGTTAATAACCTACCCAGATTACATCAATATGCTTGGGCCCATGCAGCACATAAGTGGCTGATGGATGATGTGTCGGATGCTACAGCACGAGTGAGAGAGAGGTGTTCTGGGAGGTCTTCATCAACAGGTTACTTGAGAGGATGTATCATTGCATTGAATATTTGGTTTTATGAGATTACGGGATAGGAAAGAAAACACAGTTTGGAAGATTGCCACGCATCATGTGCTATAGCGAGAATAGCTTTAAGAAACAATCCAGTGCGGGCAGCCTGCTAGAGGCGCTCACTGGGAAAGAGGTGAGTGGTTTATTCTTACTTTTTTTCTTTCATGTCAGTTCCCTTCCTAATGTCAATTGTTTACCTAGCAACTGATTGTAGGCAAGGATAGAAGTTCACATTATTCTGTTTAATGTCAAATATTTATGTTTTGGTTTATAAAATAACATTTCCAATTACAAAAACTGATTGTATTTTGCTATTGAACTTTGAAGGATAAATTCTCTGAATCATGAAAACAAAGCCATATTCAACATCAAAAATAACTGATTGTATATAAAAATTTTAGTTTATGTTTATGCCCTGACCATGTAGTGTTATTTTTACAAAGTTCCATCCATTGGTCCCAGAGGATAAGTTTGAATTTGAAGTTATTGGTTCTGGAAAAGTTGACTATAGGGCCTTGCAAGACAGTCTGGTAGAGTCATCTACCCACCCCCAAACTTCAAAATTCGTCAAGAAAAGACACATAAAAGGCCTTGATAAGGCAAGGAAGACTTCATTATCCAAAAGACACAACCGAGAGGTTATACCAGCTAGCATCGGGCATGGTGGTCGTAGACGTTCTCCTCCCTCATCAACTCCGGATGAGAATAAGTTTGATCGTCTATGGGATGAGATTAGGTCACTGCAAGCAAGGGTTAGCGTCTTGGAAGGAGCATCTCAGACACATAAGGACGAGGATGAGGACATGATGAAGCCAAACACAAAGAATGACATCATACCTTTTTCAGAAGGAAGCATCCCCCGTGCTACAGAAGCATGGAAAAAAAACTCCCACTAAAACGAGGTCAGCGTAACATTGTTACTGATAAAACGTCTGATGAGAACCAGTACGAGAGGCCTCTCACCCGTGCTGCAAGGCCAACAGCAGCTTCTCATTCGGTAACTCCTGCGACGCTGAAGAAGTCAGTAGCACCTGAAAAAGGAAAGAAAAAAGCTGCATTACCTCCATCGCAATTGACTGCAGTAGGTGAGGAAACAATGGATGACATCGGCAAATTGGTTGACTCTATACATGTTGGTGAAGCACAAGTTGAAGTTGACACCGGGGAACCCAATGTACCAGACATTGATTCCGACAGTGACATACCTTAATTGAGGTGGCCCCCACTTTGCATGACTATTCCTCAATTGAGGTGGTACTTATGCCAATAATTTCGCACAAGCACTACCACCTCCTCATTCTCGAGAAAGACAAGCAAGAATACTTGCACTACTCATCAAATAGAAGGGTTGTGCATGATTAGGCAGTAAGGGACATGGTAAAATCCACAAACTATTGTACTTCTTTACATGCCCTTTGATGATATGCGACTCATTGAAATTATGTTCATGCTTTCAGCGGGCCTTATTCGAGAAATATATTCAAGCGGCACTCGGTCTTGGAGACACTGTCTCATACCCACTCACACATGTGAAACAATGACCGCAACAGAGGCCTGGCAGTCATGATTGTAGTATATATACAATGCGATTTATGGAATAGATATTGAATGGTGAGGACCTCCATGTACCACCAGGTGATATTGAGTTCTTGCAACTAGAGTATGCAGTGAGAATTTTGGCTGATGGAATCCTTCGAAAACCTATAGTCAAAGAAGATAACAATTCTGGCACCATTGTGGATGCATAAGGCCAGGACAACACAGGTGACTCAAACCTTGCACAAGCAGATAAGAATCCACCAAAGACAATTGAGTCAGCTAAATCACCTGAGGCAACAACAACTACAGAAACATTTGTGGAGGAACAACAATAATGGGTGAATAATGAGACAGACGAGTGATATGCATTCCACTTTTAACAGTTATTGTTCAATTATATGTGTTGAAGTTTATATAACTCTTAGTGAACTGGATATTGGGAACTTGTGTTTACTGACGGATATTTCAATTTATAATTTGTTATAACTAATTACTTTACTATGTTTGTGTCTACGTTTGTGGACTTTACTTTATGATATGAAACTGTACTTTGGCATAGGCGATAGCATTACATTATTATAAAGTAAGCTACGAAAATTAATGGATTTTTCAAGTAATGAAATATATGGGCCCAAAATGATACTGACAATGCATTTACTGAAAACAAAGGACATATTTTGACATACATTGGTTGTGAATACCCCAATCAAAAGTTATAGTTATGCAAAATACATAAAAGCCCAAAATTCAGTCCGCGATAACCTCGTTACAAGTAGCCCTATTATGGCCAACTTGTTGGCATCGGCTGCATCATAATTCTCTTATGCTAAATGCTTGTGACTCAATCCTTCAACGTCACGGCCTGCCTGGCCTTTTCTTGGCAATGGGTGGTCAAAGTGGGAGCACGCGGTTGTCATCCCTTGGTTTATCATGATCTGGAATAGGGAAAATCTGATTGGCATAAGCCTCTCAAAATAAGTTGACAGTGTTGTATCTTTCAATGAAGCGGTGCACATTTGTATCGGTCAGCATGATTGCAGCACACGCATGCTTACACGGGAGACCATAAACCTGCCACTTGCAACAAGAACATTCCCTTTCACGCAAACTAATAGAATTGCTTTGGTTATCAATCACTTAAAAATGTTCCCCATCCGAACGACCTATGACCAAAGCCCTACTCTCGTCAACTACATCCTCAATCTTCTTATGGATCCTGGGACAAAGGTAAGTGTCCCACGTCTGCCAGTATTCACGTCAATCGCACATCATGTTCATCATCTTGAACCTGCATTACATTAAGAAACAATAGTTGTAACCATGTATGATGGATACTAATTGTGTCTATAATATAGTAAACAGAAACAGTTAATATTAAACTAAATCGCCGGATATTAGTCCGAAATACTAGATTCTAAATCGTTAAAGGAAAAAATAATATGTAGTATCCAATGATACATCAATACATAATTTCTTAAAGTGGAAAATAAATATAAGTAGCTATTGCGCCATAATCTCCCAAAATGGAATATATCGTGTGGGAGCTGGCATACCTGATAGAATCCACCATGTTACATATTGGCAAGTGACGTGCTTCCCTAATCCAGGAGTAGAATGACTCAGCAACATTTGAGTACATCTCTCCCCATCGTCGACCTATGAACAAGTAGTTGGACCAATGTGATACATCCGAATTGTGAAGCAGCCAACTATATGCTTGTGATGACATTTGTTGTAATTTATTTGTGGTAGCGTCGAATTCTGTTGATGCACATGCGTATGCAACTTTGGCTATCAACCTCCCACACTCATCTTTTGATGTTTTCCCTAACTAGCTATTTGATTTAAGGAAGTTAGCCTGATGATGGCCTAAGCAATAACCATGTGGGGCAGATGGAAACACCTTGGCAACAGCACTGACAAGGCCCTTGGACCGATCTGAAATGAATGTAATAATATCATGGTATTCGTCATCACCATAGAGTGCATCACCCAATTTTGATATGAACCATGTCCAATTATCATTTGTCTCATTGTCCACGATGGCAAATGCTATGTGAAAGAACCCCTCATTACCATCTTTCCCGGTAGCTCCTAATAGAATACCACTGTATCTCCCCAATAAATGAGTATCGCCAAGAAATAACATGGGCTTACATCCATTCCTAAAACCATCCATAGAAGCATGGAAGCAAAAAATCTGAACCGCTCACCATCTTTCTCAATTAGAACGATGCTGCCTGGATTGGTTTTAGTTACCTTGCTTGCGTACCACAACAATAGATCATAGCTAGCTTTATCACATCCGTGTAGAATCCCTCGAGCTAATTTTTTACCCCTCTAAGCTTGTTTGTATGGTAGCCGAATGCCATGGTTGCATAGCATATCCAGTTGTATATCTACTGCTTTGTATAGAGGCCGATCACGGAGTTTTTGAATTACTTTCCTGCTAACCCATTTTTTGGAAGCTTTCGGGTGTGATGCTGAACCAATACCACCACCACATGAATGTGCATTGTGCGATGTTTTGATTCTAAAAGTGGCAAGGTTACCTTCCTGCGAGGCATGGATACGCCGTTGACATTCCTCATCGGCATAAACCACGGTGACTTTCTCTTTATCGTTTTTTATGAACCTATAGTTGAAATTGCACCTAATGGCAAAGTCGGACAAAGCATCCTTGAAGTGCCTCGCATCCTCATAATGGTAACCGATTGTAGTTATTTCGGAGTCATTGGCTCGTCGAGCATTCGATACTAGTGTACACCCCCCTTGTGAACTTGATGACAATTGTGGGCATAGACTCGACGAAGTGCTTTGAGATAATGGTTGCCTGTGTAAGATGCCGTGAGTGACTGATTAGTAAATTTTGTAAATATGAACCATGACATATAAACATGTAAAACAATTTATAAACATGAATAAACATGAGTAAACATGAATAGACATGTTAATGCTCAACACATGATAGTAAACCGGTAATTAAAATAATAAACAAATACCATGGAAAATAGTCTAATGTAGAATATAGCAAATAGTAAAACAAAAAAAAAATACACTAGTGACAATTACCGTAGCATTGATGGCCTTTCTCTGCCTTCAGGTTCTTCTGTGACTTCATTTATATTCTCAATAAGCATATCAACTACATTTTTTTAAAACATATGGTGGACTTCACACATTCTCATAAAGTCAGTTTCAGAGTTGATACAAGAAGTTGTTCTAACAACATCTGGGATGAAATACTTTACTCTAACTAGAGGAGCTTCTAGAGACCAACATGCACATATTTCGGCCAAGACAGATTCCCATTCGGTCAATATAGTCAAATAAACAATGAATCCATCATTGTTATACCTTACGATCCTGCAAAATGAATCCATTAAAGACCTGCAAAAATGAAAATCAAATAACCTTCAAACATCTAATCAATTGGAAACTAACATGAATATAGCGCATATATATGTTCACCAACACCACAAAGATATAACGCCTAACAACAACTTAATCAAGCTCCTCCAACTACAAGAATGAAGAAAAAAAGCTTCTCAATAAAGAAGAAAAAAAAGCCCAGTATCATGTCAAACAAAAAGACCATGAAGATAACACCTAACAACACCTCCACCAAGTTGCTCCAACAGGAAGAATGAAGAAGAAGCTTCTCAACGAAGAAGACGAAGAAGCTTTTCAATGAAGAAGAAGAAACCCAGTTCATATCCATTACTCAAGAATAACAAAAAGAAATAAGAAGACAAGAAGAACAAGAAGAATGAAGAAGAGAAACTTCTCAAGCAAGGGAGAGATGGTACGGCAACCATCATGGCTTTCTCGTACAACCTTGCCTCAAAAAAGACCCGGACTCATGCTTCCCGCCTTAAAGGACAAAGGGCAATTGGTGGCATTTCACAAAATTCTCATGGTGCAAGCTAATGGGAGGGACCAAGAAGACCACTTTTCAAAAAGAAAGGACTTAATGGTCTACGTGCATGTCAGAAAGACTTAATGGGTATTTTAAAAGGTTTCAGGGACTAAAAAATAATTTACCTTAAAGGAAAGTCATGAATTGGGGCTCAATTTGGGGCAAAGAAATCGAGGGGCTTGCGTTCAAGTAATACTTCGGTTGATATATTTACTAGCAAAGCAATGACTACTATACCTTTTTGGGAAACTAATATATAAAATTATAATTCGTTGACTCAAAGATATTAAATCGATGTTATTATGAGAGTAAGATTAGTGCTACATTTGTTTCCATTAACTAAGGTTTCATGGCACAGGGTTTTCTTAGTATAGCTTTTCAGGAGGGAACCTATTATTATATACATTACAAGAGACTAGAAATTCTTTACTAATAGTTTTTTCCATAGAAGTTTTTTCATTAGTAATGATTTAACAAGTCACATTGTTAAATATTGGCTTGATATCCTTGGATGAAGCCAAATCTTGATCTCTTTTAATCCAACGGTCTAGATTGATCTATTATTTATATATGGTTATGTTTGTTGGGTGTTGCGTAATGAGAGAAAAGAAAGAAAGATAAAGAGGGCGAGTTCTCTCGTATTTGGAGAATGGAAAGAGTGAAGGTGTAGAGGAGAGCTCTTGTTCTTGCTTGATCTCATTAAAACAAGGTGAGATCCTTGTTTTTGAAGTAAGGCTAGTTCTTAGAGCTTGGTAATCCTCTTGTAGCTTTATGCCTATATCTTGTACTCTTGTTATTCCCCCATGATATAGTGAATCATTGTTCTCCTGTGGATGTAGGCTTGTTCTTAGCTGAACCACGTTAAATTAGTGTCTCTTACTTTATCTTGTGAGATTGGTTGTATGTTATCCTTCAATTGCCCATTCATTGTGTGATTGCTAGGTATTGTGATATTGCACACCAAGTGTTTGACGAATTGCTACACTAATTCCGCGCTTCCTTACAATCAACAATTGGTATCAGAGCTTCGTTCTAGGATTGTGGCGGTTGTCTAAGCTTGCAATTGAAAGAATTGGGGCTTGTATTGGTGGTGATTCGATTTCATAGCAATGGATAAAGCAATGGAGTTTGAAAAGCTCAAGGAGGACAATTAGCCAATATGGAAGATAATGATGGAGGATCACCTTGTCTATAAGGAGTTGGATCTACCACTATTGGGGAATGATGTTAAACCCTCATCTATGAGTGATGAACAATGGATGGTTCTTGATCAAAAATGTTTGTTGGTGATAAGGCAATGTATTTCACCATCCATCTTGTTTAATGTTTATCAATATAAGACCGCTCATGAACTTTGGAGTACTTTGGAGCAATCTTTTGAGCAACCATCGGGTATCAATAAGATGCATGCCATGAAGAGGTTATTTCTTTTGAAAATGAAGGATGGTGTCACAGTGCGAAAGCATGTGAATGAGTTTAACTCTATTGTGGCACAATTAAAGGCTCTAAAGGTAAATTTTGATGAAGAGGTCTTATGCTTGCTACTTTTGAGCTCTTTGCCTCTAAGTTGGGATACTCTTATTACTACAGTGGCAAATACAATGGGGAACAAATTCAAGTTGAATGATATTGTTTCTTCATTGAGTAGTGAGGAGACTAGAAGGGACTCTTGACAAATGTTTAGTGACTCAAGTCAAGCACTAGCGGCCAGTGAAAGAGGAAGGTCTCAACAAAGGGATGGTGTTTTGGCTAGTAAGAGAAAGTCACAAGCAAAGGGAAGATCAAAGTCATGGGGCAGGGTTGTTACTTGTTGGTATTGCAACAAACAAGGTCACATGAGGAATAATTTTAATATTTTGAAGAGCAAGTGAAAGGGGAAGCAAGTTGACGGTGAAGCAAGCATAGCATCTTAAAGTGATGATGGAATCACATTAAGCATTGCTTGTATAGTATCTTCTTCCATAGATACTTCGGTGTTGAACTCCGGTGCTTCATTTCACATAAGTCCGGATCAATCATTTTTCTCCACTTATAAAGAGGTTGACTGTGGTAATGTCCCTAGGCAATGATCGTGCTTGTAAAATATTGGGCATTGGTGATGTGGTTATTAAGAAAGCAAAGAGGAAAGAGCATACATTGGCTAATGTGAGGCATGTTCCCGAGATAACAAAAAATCTTATTTTAGTGGGGCAACTTGATGAGGCCGGTTATGTGGTTACTTTTGGCAATGGATCGTGGAAAACCTCCAAGGGTTGTATGATGGTATTGAAGGGGCAAAAGGATGGAAACCTATATACTTTTCTTGGCTCACCTCAAAGATGTATGTCGGCAAGTGGACATGATGATGTGCATGTTTGGCGTAGTTGGCTTGGACATCTTAGTGAGCATGGAATGAAGGTATTGCAAAATAAAAAGCTTATTCCTTTATTTGAGAAATTATCTCTTGAATTATGTGTGCATTGTGCCATGGGCAAGCAACATAGAGTAAATTTTAAAAGGCATGAATCTCATGGAAAGTTGAAGGCATTGGAGTTGGTTTATTCCAATGTTTGTGGCCCTATGAATATCAAGTCCCTTGGTGGTACTTCTTATTTTGTCACTTTCATGGATGATTATTCTAGAAAGTGTTGGCTTTATCCATTAGCATCCAAGGATCAAGTTTTTGAAACTTTCAAGAAGTTCAAGGCCTGTGTTGAGAAAGAAAGTGAAAGGTTTATAAAATGCTTGCAAACTGACAATGGTGGAGAGTTTTGCTCTAATGCTTTTGATGGTTTTTGTGCAGAGAATGGTATCAAGAGAGTGAAGGCAGTCCCTTATACCGCACAATAAAATGGTGTCATTGAAAGAATGAATAGACTATTGTGGAAAGGGTAAGAAGCATGTTGTCTCACTCTGGTCTTCCTCAATTCTTTTGGGCGGAAGCGGCAAATACAGCGGTATTCCTCATCAATAAATCACTAAGTGTTCCATTGGATGGTGATGTTCCAGAAATTCTATGGAGTGGTAAGAAAATCTCTTATAACTATTTAAGAGTTTTTGGTTGTGAAGCTTATGTGCATGTGCCTTCCGAAAAGAGAAGTAAGCTTGATTTGAAATCAAGGAGATGTGCTTTCCTTGGTTATGGTGGTGATGATAGAGGCTATAGGTTGTGGGATCCAATTGAAAAAAAAGGCAATTAGACGCTGTGATGTCATATTTCATGAGAATGTGATGTTTAAAGAAAGCCATCATAAAGAGTAAAAGGATGAGAAACTTGTTCACATGCAAGTTGACTCATGTGTTCCTCCTCGGCAAGTAGAAGAAATTCATTCTCAAAATCATGATGATGGAAATGGGCATGGTGATGTTGGTGGCCATGATGATAGCATGGAGGTGATTGAGCAAGAGGATGCTCATGTTGATGAGGAAAAACAAGAATTTGAGTCTCCACAAATTTTGAGGAGATCTACAAGGAATCCTATACCCATCCAAAGGTATTCTCCATCCTTGTATTATGCTTTATTTACTGATGCGGGTGAACACGAGTCTTTTCAGGAAGCACAAAATTGTCGTGAGAAAGCTAGGTGGCAAAAGGCTATGGATGAAGAGATGGACTCTTTGCATCGGAACCAAACTTGGGACTTGGTGAAGCTTCCAAGTGGAAAGAAAGAATTAAAGAATAGATGGGTGTATGTAATAAAACATGAAGCCAATGGATCAAAAAGATACAAGGCAAGACTAGTGGTAAAGGGCTATGGTCAAAAGCATGGTATTGATTTCAATGAAATATTTGCTCAAGTGGTGAAACATAGCTCCATAAGAGTTATTCTATCTTTGGTGGCTAATCTTGATTTAGAACTTGAATAACTTGATATCAAGATGACTTTCTTGTATGGTGACGTTGAAGAAGAAATTTATATGTCTCAACTGGAAGGCTTTGCTAACAAGTCTAAACTTGGTGTGTAAGTTGAAGAAGGGGTTGCATGGTTTGAAACAAGCTTCTTGACAATATATAGTATAAGAAGTTTAACACTTTTATGCAAGATGAGAGCTATTCTAGATGTGATTTTGATCATTGTGTTTATTTCAAAGGTTCCACATGTGGCATGTTTAATTACTTGTTACTTTATATGGATGATATGTTGATAGCTAGCAATGATTGGAAGGAGATTAAGTCCTTGAAGTTCCATCTGTAAAGGAATTTTGCTGCTAAAGATCTTGGCGTTGCAAAGAAGATTCTAGGCATGTGCATTCACCGTGATAGAGAGTATGGGAAGTTTTGGTTGAGTCAATCCGAATACATTGGAAAAGTTCTTGAAAGGTTTGGAATGGTAAATTGCAAACCGGTTTCTACACCTCTAGTGGCATATTTTAATCTATCCAAGAAGTTTTGGTAGCTTGATGTATGCTATGATATGCATAAGGCCGGATATTGCTTATGCAGTGGGGGTTGTTTTAAGGTATATATCTTGTGCCAGTTGGGAGCATTGGCAAGCCGTCAAGTGGGTTCTTCATTATTTAAAAGGTACACAAAATTTATGCTTGTGCTTTGGAGGTTCTTTATTAGTAGTTAATGGTTATGTTGATTCCGATTATGCCGGTTGTAGACAGACAAGGAAGTCCACTACGGGTTATGTTTTTACATTTGGTGATGGCGTGGTGGGTTGGATGTCTAAACTTCAAGACATTGTTGCCTTGTCTACTACAGAAGTGGAATATATTGCCTTGACCAAAGGAGCAAAGGAAATGATTTGGTTGAAACATGTGCTTAATCAATTTAAATTGGTGCAAGAAAAATATGTGTTGCATTGTAATAGTTAAAAAGCGATACATCTTGCTAAGAATGCGGCTTTTCATTCTAGAACAAAGCACATTGATGTGCGGTACCACTTTATTCGGCTTGCTTTGGAGCATGAATATTTACATGTTGAGATGATCCACACAAATGGCAATCTTGTGGATTTGTTGACAAAGGTTATGCCTACAGAGAAGACTTCTCATTATAGGAGGCTTTTCGGGTTAGTGTAGACGTAACCCAGATGTTTGGAGGGCAATGCTTAATGCTTCATTGATGCTTGATTGAAGATTTGTCTTCAAGTGGGGGATTGTTAAATATTGGCTTGATATCTTTTGGATGAAGCCAAATCTTGATCTTTTTTAATCCAACGGTTTAGATTGCTCTATTATTTATATAGGGTTATATTTGTTGGGTGCTGTGTAATGAGAAAAAAGAAAGAAAGATAGAGAGGGTGAGGTCTCTTGTATTTAGAGAGTGGAAAGAGTGAAGGTATAGAGGAGAGCTCTTGTTCTTGTTTGATCTCAATAAATTAAGGTAAGACCCTTGTTTTCGAGGTAAGGCTAGTTCTTAGAGCTTGGTAATCCTCTTGTGGCTTTATGCCTATTTCTTGTACTCTTGTACTCTTGTTATTCCCCCATGATATAGTGAAGCATTGTTCTCCCATGGATATAGGCTTGTTCTTAGCCGAATCACGTTAAATTGGTGTCTCTTACTTTAATCTTGTGAGATTGGTTGTATGTTATCCTTCTATTGCCCATTCATTATTTGATTGCTAGGTATTGTGATATTCCACACCAAGTGTTTAACGAATTGCCACACTAGTTCCACGCTTCCTCACACGCAACACACATTACCTATTAATGGACATCCAAGGGGAGTATTATAAATATAACATGTTATGTGCATTTCTAGATTTCACCAGATTGAGATCACTTTTTCGACCATATTTATGGTATTGATATGAGTAATTGATTGGACCATTATTACAGTAGTAAAATCTTTTAGTTATATGGAAGAGTATAAATAGAAGGTCTTGCTAAGCACATTAATTATCAAAATAACATAAGTAGCATCCTTTCTTACTTGTATGTTCTTGTTATCCTTTTTTTAATGTTTTCTCATGATTTTTTTGTTTCCTTTCAATTATTTTTATAACAAGTTAGGGCTTTTTAGAATATACCGTAGGGTCTATTTGATAAGCAAAAAAATGAGGGACAACACAGCATAATTTTTCTTGTAGTTTGTTTGATTTATAAATGGGGTAGGAGTACAACATAAAAAATTGTTTACGTACAGCACAACTACTTGAGAATTTAGTCCCACAAAACTATAGTATAACCTTTTAACTAAAGGACAACGCAACTTAAAGGCAATTTTGCTCCCAATTTAATTAAAAAATTATAACAATGTCTAACCAACAACCCAATCAAAGATTTCCATAGTCGTTACTCGTTTATCTTCACCTCATGCCCCAAACATAGCTGCACATCCTTTACTTTCTCCTGATGCCCCATCACAGCAACAGCTTCTTCTCTTTGTCGCCCACCATGTGCTTATTTTCTTCAAATCCCTCTCCTCTTCCTCTCCTCCCATCTCTTTTTTCCCTTTTTGTGGAAGATTTCTAGAATTTCTTGGCTTTTTTCAAGATTAATACTAGTTCAAGGACACTATTTGTGTGTGTGTGTAAAAAAGGTATGCATTGTTGAGATTACTGGTTGATTACCCGCAAGTGTACGGGATCGCCAAGTAATATCCTGTGAGTGACACAGGGGTCGTATTCCACAGGACCAAAGAAGTATTACTACTCACTCTTCATCTATTATCTAGCCTACAATCCTTAGTAAGAAGAACAAATAAAACAAAGTAAACTAACCTAAGCTAATCATATGGCCGGGTAACTAGCACACAGATATAAATAAACAAGGGAGTATCAAGCATGAGAAAGGAGTGTTTGGACAAGGAATCCACCTAGGGTTGTCATTAAGGCCTGAACTAGGATGAGTTAAAGATGCACTGATGATAATTGAGACCTAAAGACCTCGTGAATAGATTAGCCCCAATCTTTCGGTGACTAACCCTTGATCCCATACGAATGTCAATCAGAATCTCTTCCAGATTAACACACCTATGATCACATTAAGTTCTTGGAGTTCTCTAATAGGAGTAAACCTACTATCCTTCGGCTTAAACCTAGCAACGGAGGGCAACTAACACCCGATCTCTCGCCGTGTAGGCACAAGTATCCCCTTTCAATCTCTCCTAGATCTAGTACACGTGAGTAGGTCACATCTACGCATACAACTCATAGTAGAATTATGGATCTCTCCATACATGTAATTCTAGACATGAAAGCATGAAAGATTGAATCTCAAACAACCATCAAATTTAATGAAGAACAACATTCCAAGTTCATACACAAGATTAATCCTAGGGTTCATCCAAATCCAAACACAACAATAAGTTAATCGCTCATGATAAGGGATACTTATACAATATACAAGGAAGACAAAAACATAAAAGAAGTAAAACCCCTTCTAGGTCATGATCTCCTTAAACGGATGAAGCTTTGAATGGTGATGCAACGGTGGCTTAGATCTTCACTCCAACTCCTTCTCCTATGCTCCTCTCCCTCTTGGTGATGAAGTGTGCTCATTTCCCACAAGGAACGTCACCGGAAGATGGCCGGAAGGCCTCAAGAATGTATGGTGGCGGCGGCGCAAGAGGCCAAGAAGAAGTCTACTTTCATTTGCCCAAGAAATGATCATTTATACCCCCCAAAAGTATCCCATACCGGGTCCAAACGGCCTCAATGAGGAGGTCCATACTGGGTCAATGAGAGGGTCCATATTGCCTCAATGAGGGGGTCATTAAGGTAGTATGAACTAGGAAAACTCCATTCTAGCTCTCGCAACAGTATCCATACTGGGTCAATGAATTCCTCATTGACCCAGTATGCCTTCAAACAAGTTATTTTTCTTCTCTGGCTACAGTATTTATCCCGGGGTCAATCTAGGGCAGCATTGAAGCCGTATGGCCTTCATCAATTCCTGAGTCAAAAACTCTCCATGTGCTACAGTGGTTTCTATAGTGCTCTTGCTACAGTGTTGATGCTATAGTACTCCAGCTACAATAATTTGCTGCAGTGAATACTCTACAGTACCTCGACCTGGTTTTCTTCTCTTTTTCGCCCAAATCATATTTTCGTGTCTTCCATGGCTCTTCCGTGCCCTACGAAGCAAATAATACACAATTAAGCACGAAACGGGCATCAATTCTTATAAAAATACATGATAGAGGTATCAAATAAATATACTAAAATACATACATTTAGACACTTATCAATTACTATACATTCCAAGTTATTATTGTAAGCTATTACTTATTATTTCAAGTTATGGCTAATTATATGTTGTTTTTATTTAGCATAATATGTTCTTTTTTATTATTATTGTTTCTCCTTTATTTGCCTTTTAGATCAACCAAAAACTATTACATTCTTCTATTACTAACCCTAAAATAAACAAAATGCTATATTATTTTAACTTGACATGTTAACAAAATTTATGATATATTTTTAGTAAGTAATTATTAATTAATACATTTTAAAAATTCAAATTGTAATTATGTAGTACTAATTTTGTTAATTATAAAAAATTAAGTAGTTACTATTAAAAATGAGAGAAAACTACAAAATATTCTGGTTTTTTTAATTCCAAAACAACATAGGAAAGTACAAAGGTATTGATGTATTTTTAGAGATTTTTTTTCCATGGGCAAAACAAACAGAAAATAATACAAACAATTATATTGTCTCATAGCCTCTTGGACAATGTTGTACTCTTGTGCTTGACTTATTTGTGTATCAAGTGGTTCCTGAGTTTTTATTATTATAGATAATTTCTAAATAATTGTGAAATTTAAGATATTTGCAAATAATCTCTAAATTCTTTTAAATTTGTAGTAGATATTAAAAAAAATCACAATCATAGATAGAAAAGTAGAAGATTATAAGATGAGAGAACAACAATGAAGGGAAAGGACAGAAATAAAGTTAAAAGAAATGAAACGAGTTGTTCTATAAATAATGTGGCATTCATCACCTCATTGCCTTAAACCTTGGCATTCATCAAGAACTCAAGTATGGTAGTAGCATATTGGAGTTTTACGCTCTTAAATAATTCATCTTGCTTTCTATAACAATCCAAAAATAATGTGGTAAAATGTACTTATACATTCTGAATCATGTTATAACATCACACAGACATCTAAAACTCAAGGGCGATTTTATATTACCAATTATCATTAACTAAAATACCCTTACATAATATGTAAAATAGATTAAAGTTTATAATATTTACTGGTAAATATGAAAGTTGTTTAGTAACAATTATTTTTAATATTAAAAAAATAAATTTTAATATGAAAATAATTAGTTTTCATTAATATATAAATTTTAAATAATTAAAAATTTAAAAATAATAAAAAAATCAAATATAATTATTCAAATTAATATATTTTTTCCCCTACAATTTAATTATTTATTATTTGAAAAAAAAATCTCAAATGATTTTATAGTGTCAATAAAGTATTTGAAAAAAATTTATTTTTGAAATTTTTAGAAATTGGAATTTCGGAACTATATTGTAGTTGGTATAATAGAGAGAAAAAAAATCACATTACATTACCCTCCAATGTGATATTACCACCTCTTTGAACAATAATTACAATCTTTGTAATATTGGTGAAATTATCACATTATGGGAATATGAAATTCCCACTTTAAATTAAAAAAAAAAAGATAATGTAATTTATCTAGTCCACATTTTTTTGGAGTAATTTGATATTATTCCGAATCAAAAGCCACCTCAAAGTAATGTGATTTGAATAAACATGCATTTCCTACTTTATTATTGGAATTTAATTAATGAGAATGTAATTATAGAAAAATAATATTTTTGTGTTTGGTGTAAGTAGACATTTCTGAGAACTTTGTTACATAATAACAATATATCCTTACATTATTTTCTCTATCAACACCTTATCAAACATTTTTAATTTTAATATTAAAATAATAATCAATTAAACTTCCATACATATTAAAAATACATATAACATAATACTCATTTCATCACAATCTTCAATATCCACAGACACAATAATTTCATCTTAAACTCTAATTTACTTTCCAAGTTGAATTGTGACCAAAAAACAATAGAATTAATTCTTAACAAAATGTAATAAACTATAAACAATATTTACACGTTAACCTCCATTATAATATGATATACATTTCAAAACAACATGAACAACTATTGAGCATAATACACATTAACAACCTTCTCAAGATAATAAACATTAACCTCTATTAATTCAAAATTATAGTAAAATTTTCAAGATTCACTAAATTCTCTATGCTTAAAAAATCAGATGGTTCCGGTAGGGGTGTGATGTGCTAAAGACACTCAAAAAACTCACTCAAGGTTTGAAAACACACACACACAATCAAACAAGAGAAATGAGTCAAGCAAATTTGTATCCGAGTTCGGCACAAACTTGTCTACATCTGGGGGATCAGGCCCGGAGAAGCAATCCACTAAAAGAGGTTTAAGAACAAAGAGTGCAACACTCTCTCACTCTCTCATTACAAAGAATATCCTCTCAAGATTGCCCGACGGCCACAGACTCAACTCTCACCGAAGAGTCTCTCACTTGTTGGCTCATCCTAAATCTTCAAGCATGGTATTTTATATAGAACCACCGATGTCTAATAAAGTTACCTCTTTTAAAATTCTCCTCGGCTTCCTAGCTTGGACACCTTCCAAAGTTAGATGTTGTAACACCCAGTTACAGTATGGCCCATCTTACTGAACATGACTAAGTTCTATCCAGATGCACCCGAATCTGCGACATTCAACCTCCCGGTTCCTTCAGTCCGCCCCGTAGTCAGTTGACTCGACCCAAACTTCTCCTACCTGCAGCTGCTTCCTTCCTCTCGTTACTTCAGTAGGTCTCCCTCTCCTAAGGGACGTGCCCACCAAGGCACACGTGACCATCTCACCAAAGATAGTCACCAAAGATCTCCCGATCTTCTTTCCAAACTTGGCCCAAGTTTGGTCTTCCCAAATGATCTTCACTTTGATTCATGGAAATATTGTTACTAAACTTGATCTCATCTTCATCCAAGTTTAGTCTTCAATATCTTCAAGTATAATCTTCAATCATCCATGTTTGGTTCTTCAAATCTCTAATCATATCTCTTGCAATCTTCAATCAATCTCCACATATGATTAGCCTCCTTGAATAGTTCCGCCCATAGATAGCTCTTGGATATTCCTTCAATTTGTGTTGCTAAATATGGTCTTGATAATCTCCTTGGTTTTTCCTTACCTAATTTAGTTTGTGTCTTCAAATATCTTCACACCAAACTAAACCTTATGTCTTCTAATTGCTTCATACCAAGTTAAACTTTGTGTCTTCTAATAGATTTATACAATCTTCATGATCTTGAATTCTTGCCAATGATAGAATATTACTCTCTCTCTTTAAAATAGGTCTTTCTAAAAAGGAGCTCTATCAAAGATATGATTTATCATCTCAGATCTTACCAAGGATAGATAAACATACTTTAAATAAAACTTGCCTTTCTCTGAAGATAACCTTTAGACTTGATGCACTTTCTAAAAATAGTTTCACATCACATGACTTTATTGAGAGGAGCATCTTCTAAATAAAATCTCCACCTTGATCTTCATATCCCTTGAAGCTTCATTAATTTTTTTCCACATCATCATCCTAGTCACCTCTTCCTTTGATGAGTCATCATAGCCACGTCACCTTCCTCTTGCCATGTCATTACTCGACTTGTCATATAATGCCAATCTACGTCATCAGACTTAATACAATCTTTGGTGATAAACATCAACCTTTTCAACCAAATAACAAAATAAGCTAATTCAAAAAATTGTTGAGATGCCTTGAATTTCAAATTGATTATGATTGTAACCCTATCCAAATTATGACTTGACCGTTATTTAGGGAGTTGACCCTAAATTAGAGAATTCAATGGAAATCTGTGGTGGGCTTTTTGCTTGGGCCTGCCCAACAGACTGCTCCATTGTGGGTTATATTATTTTATTTTAATTTGAATATATATAGGGTTTTATCTGTATCATCTATATATGAGTTTTTCCTCGAAAAAGAAGAATAAGAAATCTCTATCTCCCTGCCCGTGGACGTAGGTCATATAGACTGAACCATGTAAATCTCTGTGTGCTATTATTTTCTTTTTTTTCATCATATTATTGCTATATTTGGCATAACAAGTGGCATCAGAGCAAGGTTCCTTGAATTCAACTTCGAATTTAGGGTTTCTGGGTTTGCTGAAAGGATGGCCTCTCATAAATTCGAAATTGAGAAGTTCAATGGATCGAATTATTTCACTCTATGGAAGATCAAGATGAAGGCGATTCTGGTTCACCAGGGATGTACAGTAGTATTGGAAGGAGAAGGAAAATTATCAGCAGAGTTGAAGATGGATTAGAAGGCAGAGATTTTGGCAAAGGCTTATAGCGCTATTCTTTTGAGTTTAATTAATGAAGTCTTGCGAGAGGTTATTGATGAAACGACTGCGGCAGGATTATAGAAGAAGCTGGAAAGCAAGTTTCAGAAGAAATCCCTAACCAACCGGTTATATCAAAAGAAGCGTTTGTATACCTTTCAGATGACAGAGAATATACAGTTGAAAGATCATCTTGCCAATTTTAACCGGATTATTCTAGATCTACAAGGTGTTGGTGTTAAAATTGATGATGAGGATCAAGCTATCATCCTCTTATGTTCCTTGCCAAATTCATATGAGAATTTTGTTGACACTATATTATATGGTAGAGACAGTATTTCTGTTAGCGATGTGAAAGATGCTATGCAATGTAAGGAATTGAATCGAAAGGTTTCTGGTTCTAAAGAAGATGGTGCAGAAGCAAGTTTGATTGTTAGCAGAGGCAGAATCAAGGAACTGGATGGTAGGAGCAAGGGAAAATCACGTTCCAAATCGAGACCTGGAGGACTACGTTGTATTTTCTGTAAAAAAAAAGGTCACTTCAGGAAGGATTGCCCACAGAGGAAGAAAGGAAATGAGAACAAAGAATCAAGTAGTAATGCTAGTGTATCTGTAGTGTAGAAAGGAATTACAGTGATGCAAGATAATGATGATGTAGAAGTAGATAGTTCTGATGAAGGAACGGGAAGTGATATTTTGACTGTCAGTATTTCAGGTTCTGCAAATACTTGGGTCTTGGACACTAGAGCATCTTATCATATGACATTCTCAAAGGAATTGTTGACTTCTTTCAAGGATTGGAAAGACAGTGTGCATTTGGGTGATGATGAGGAGCTTAGTGTTGAAGGCAGTGGTTCTGTACAGATTAAGATGTATGATGGAATAGTCAGAACATTTGATTCATGGTATGTTCCTGGTCTACGCAAGAACTTGATTGCTATTGGTACCCTAACAAAACAGGGGTATAGTTTCTCTGGTGATGGTGAGCAGTTGAGAATTTCTAAGGGTGGTTTGGTAGTCATGAACGGTATATTGCAGCATGGTATTTACTTATTAATGGGCAATTCAGTGATGGGAACAGTGGTTGTATCTCATTCCTCGGAGCAGCATAATGATAGAACAGAATTATGACATTATAGATTGGGTCACATGAGTGAGAAGGGGCTTGCAATGTTTAGTAAATAAGGAATATTGGGTGGTGCAGAAACTGGGAAATTGAAATCTTGTGAGACTTGTGTTATGGGGAAGCAGCGTAGGATGAAATTCAGTTCTGGAAAGCACACTTCAACTGGTATTCTTAATTATATTCATTCAGATTTGTGGGGTCCTCTCCAATTGAGTCTCATGGAAAATGCAGGTACTTCATTACTTTCATTGATGATTATTCTAGAAAGGTCTGGGTATATTTTCTGAGATCAAAGGATGAGGTGTTTGGGAGACTAAGGTTGAAAAGTGGACAGGCAAACAAGTCAAGACACTCAGAACAGATAATGGTTTAGAATTTTGTAATAAACCATTTGATAAGTTCTGCAAGAAAGAAGGTATAGTGAGGCACCACACTGTACGATATACACCACAGCAGAATGGAGTTGCAGAACGCATGAACCAAACACTCTTACAGCGTGCTCGATGCATGCGATTAAGTGCTGGGCTCTCTAAGCAATTTTGGGCAAAAGCGGTTAACACTGCTTGTTATCTGGTGAATAGATCTCCATCAACTGTAATTGATTTGAAGACTCCTCAAGAGGTATGGTCCGGTAAACCCTCTGATTATTCTTGTTTGTGTATATTTGGTTGTCCTGCTTATGCTCATGTGAATGATGGTAAACTTGAGCCAAGGGCAATGAAATGCATATTTCTAGGGTATGATGCTGGAGTTAAATGATATAGATTGTGGTGTACTGAAAAAGATAGAACTCCAAAATTTATTGTTAGCAGAGATGTTACTTTTGATGAATCTGCTATGTTTGGCCAGAGAGAGGAGCTTGATAATGTTGCAGGTTATAAAGATCAGGGTGCTAATCAAAAGGTGGAGTTTGAGATTGAAGCTCAAAAAGGAATAGAAGAAACTGTTGAATCACAGAGTATAGCAGCAAGGAAACCAAGTAGGGAAATTAGAAAGCCTCTGGGTATGCAGATTATGTCAATATTGTTAATACTAACTCTGTTGCTTATGCCTTGCCAATAGGAGAACATATTGATTCTGATGAACCGATGTCATATAAAGAGTTAGTGTAGAGTAGAGAAGCATCAGAATGGTTGATTGCCATGAATGAGGAGATACAATCTCTAGCAAAGAACGAAACCTGGGAACTAGTTCCATTACCAAAGGGTGTAAAACCAGTGGGATGCAAATGGGTGTTCAAGAAGAAAGAAGGGATTCCTGGAGTTGAGCCAGCAAGGTTTAAAGCAAGGCTTGTAGCAAAGGGTTTCTCACAAAAGGGGGGAATTGATTATCATGAAGTATTCTGACAAGTTGTGAAGCACAAAACAATTCGGGTTTTTCTAGCCATTGTAAGTGCTTTTGATTTGGAGTTAGAACAACTTGATGTCAAAACAGTTTTTTTACATGGGAATCTAGAGGAACAGATTTATATGTCACAACCAGAGGGATTTCTTGTTTTTGGAAAGGAAGACCGTGTATGTTTGTTGAAAAGATCTTTGTATGGGTTGAAGCAGTCCCCGAGGCAATGGTATAAAAGGTTTGATGCATTCATGGTTTCTCATGATTTTGTGCGTAATGAGTATGATAATTGTGTTT